>NC_056742.1:112480778-112700778 GCF_019279795.1 Protopterus annectens | reverse complement strand
CAGAGTAATTGAGGCAGCCATTGAACCAAGGTTTGAAGTATTAGTCTTGCTGGGACTCGGTCACTTTGGAGGATCTGTCTGACTAGAGCACTGATGCTTAGTAGTCTCACTGGAGGAAGGGAAGCTATTCCTGAGACAGTGTTTAGATGCACCCCCTATGAAATCTAGTTGTTGTGTAGGTTGTAGCTCGGATTTCTTGAGATTTACTGAAATGCCTAGGGATGTGCAAACAGACATGGTGTAGTCTCTTGCCTATTCTAAGTGATGGCTGGTGGTAGCAGTGAGGAGCCAGATGTCGAGGTATGGAAAGACTCTAAAACCTTGCAGTCTGAGGTGAGCTGCAACCACTGCTATGCATTTGGTAAACACCCTGGGGGCTATGGTGAGTCCAAAGGGTAATGCTCTGAATTGATAGTGACTGGGTCCTAGCCAGAAGCGTAAAAACCTTCTGGAGCTTTTGTCCATTTTTATGTGGTAATAAGCATCCTTGAGGCCTACAGAGCACATCCAGTTGCCTTTTTCTAAGAAAGGAAGTATGGCTTGAACCGAGAATACCCTGAACTTGGTTTGATGGACCGATTTGTTGAATCATCTGAGATCCAAAATGGGTCTCCAGTCCCCAGTTTTCTTTGGCACTAAAACAAATCTGAGTAAATTCTGGATCCTGCTGGTCTGGTGGGACTTCTTGGATGACTCTTTTTCGAGCAGTTTTCAGATTTCTAAGACTGCTGCTCCCTTTGATTGGGTGGAACATCCGGGAGTTTTTTGTGTGGTTTTAGAAATTGTAAACAATGGGATCTGGTAGCCTCTGGATATTATTCCATGCACCCATTTGTCCGAATTTAACTGCCAGGCCGGTAGCTGCAGGGATAATCATCCCCTGACTGCCTCCAGAGGAGGGCAATCGAGCATCCATTCAGGGATGCTGATAGGAAGTAGTAGAGAAAGATTCTCTGGACCCCTGATTCTGCGGTCCATTCCTGCCTCTGGGGAGGCATCTTCCACTGTTTCACCCTCTGCTTTGGGGAAATCTTTGCCTCATGAGTCATAGAGAGGCCCTTTGGATTTCTTAAATCAAGTCTCCCACTCCTCTGATTCCTTGAGTAAGATCGCTGAGGGGTAGAGAAACGTATGCCCATGGCAGATAGGGTCTTACCATCCTGCTCACTTCTGGCTAGAGTTTCTTTAACTTTTAGGCCGAAAAGGGTGGATCCGCCAAAGGGAGCATTGCCGAATGATGTTTTGAATGGTTCCGCAAAGTCGCATAAGCACATCCAGGAGTGCCTTCTGATGACTATACCTGGACCCGCTGCTCTGAACATCCCTTCAGTTGCATGTGCTATGAGCCTCATGGACGAGTTCAAGATGGATGCTAGGGTCGCAAGCTGGGAGGAAACTATCTTAAACATCCTCAGCTATTGCTCCTGATAGAGTATTTGAAAGTTCTTTAATCAAATCTCTTTGTAATCTGGTAAAGGGAGCCACATAATTCAAAGACCTCAGAGCAAAGATCGTTGAAGCATAAACATACTTCCCGAATCTATACAATGTCCTGGACTCCTTGTTAGCAGGATGGTTTATAGGTAGGTACTAGGCTATGAACCCTAGGGCCTATACAAGCCTAGCCATAACGATTCCATGGCTATTGCTTCCCACAAATATTTACTTTCCTGGACCCCTGTCTAGCAGGGCTACTGATGTGATCCCCGGGGTGAATTTCCCATCCAGTCGTCAAGGTTCCTCTTGAAGAGGGCCATTGAGGCACTCTGCCTGACATGTATGGGCAGCCTAATGGATAGTAAGATTCTCTTCTGTGAATTCTCTCTTGGTGGCTGCTGCTATCACCATGGCATCAACAGGAATTCATTTTGACCAATGCAGTTCCTCTTTAGGTGCAGATAAAATACGATCTGGTCTCTTCGGGATAGGCTCTATGGCATCAGGTATGTTCCACGCCCGCTGAGCAATCAGTTTGACGAGATCGTAAGCGGGCAGAGAAATCCAAGAAGTGGAGGGTTGGGCGCGAAAAGCCTCCAGGTATACTGACTCCTCTGAGGACGGCTGGGTGGATTTCAAGGATGTCCCTGAAGGAAACATCTTCAGGGGGTGACTTAGGGTAATCTTCCCCTTCATCGAAGCCAGTATCTTCCATGTAAGACTCTTCTGGGGAGTCGAGGTGCTTCCTCTTGCACTTCCTTTTTGCAGGGACTTCCTTGGGATGATGTTCCGGTTCCTTAGGATGATGTTCTGGGGAAGTCTTTTAAGAGGTGACCACAGAGGTGGGCATCACCTGGGATTTTTGCACCCTCTGTCCGGATGATGAGGTCAATGGTAGCTCCAGCTGAGGGGAAGGGGAAGAAATCTGTTCCGACATGGAAGGCAGAGACTGGGAATTCCCAAAGGATAAAGCCTTCTCCATAATACAGAAAGCAGGTCACCCCGTAGGGGGGGGGGGGGGCCCAGAACCGAAAGAGACTGCTTTGCAACCGGGGTCACACCCTGCACAGAGGAGACCGCCCCAGTATCCGGAGCCTGGGTCTGAACTACAAAGGCAGATGCTCCGAGAGGCATGGACAGCTCAGATGGAACCGAAAGGGTACCATGCATCTCAGAAGTGACCAGTGAGTCCCGACACCGGGAGTCCTCCGGTGCTGAAGACTCGGAAATACTAAAGGCGGTTGTCAGAACCAAAGACGAGCATGCTATCGGAACTGACTCAGAGCCGGAATTGTCAGAACCGAGGACTCCAAGGGGTCTGGTAGAGTTGGAGGAGTGTAAGTAGGTGACAAAGAATGCACAGTCTCGACGCCGGATTAGCTCACAACTGAGGGTAGTCCTCTTGCCACAAGGAGCTGATCCACTAACCTCATGATGTCCTGTTCAGCTAGGCTCTTAATAGACCTCACAGATAAGGTGGAAGGAGACCTAGAGCGTCTGACTTCCACTAAAGGAGCATCTTTGAAGGGGTCCACAGATGGTGAATAAGTGGTTCGTGGAGGTGACGGTAATTTTGTTGTCTTCGGAACAGAGGGCTCTGTCGGAGCCAGTACCGAGGTAGCCATCCATTCTGAATGTGGTTCAGTAAGTTGTGTCAAGTCTCCTGGAGCCGCAGAACTTTTCAGTGCCAAGGAAATTTTTGGTATCTTTTTAGTCAGTTTCGAGGAACTTGGAACCAAGGATGATCTCTTCTTAGAACTCTGGGGATAAGTTCTAGCTTCCCCAGTTTTCTCCTTAGAACCAGAAATGGCCTCGTCAAAAGAAGATTTCAAAAGGCCTTTAAAGGCCAACTTATTCTTTCGCTCCATTAAAGTGTGAGATGAGAAGCCATGACAAATTGCACAATTCTCCGGCAAATGAATTTTTCCTAATCAGTAAACAGAATTGGGTATTTTACCCTCACATTTCTTGCATCTCTGAAAACCTGAAGCGCCCTTAGGTTTAGGAGATTGGCTATTATCCATGAAAAGAGGATTTTAGAAAATATTTTTTTTTTTAATAGAGAAAATTACCAACAATGATAATCAGAATACCTTAAAGGTATAGCATAAAGGGTTACCAACTATGGTAAGAGAAAGATATACCGTACGGTAATAGTGTTATATAGTTATAGAAAAATACACAAGAAGAGGAGCAGGTAGGATTAGTATTAACGACGAGTGCATGTAAAATTTGAAGAAACAAAGGCTATTAACTTACAATAATCACCAAGGCTTGAGAGATGAGAAAAGCACATCTGGTCTGCGAAGCGGCAAATGAGATCTGAGGAAATCTCTGTGAGGAGCATTATGTGTAGAGCCTGGCTCGAGAGTTTGGAGTGCGAGCTGGAAAATAACAGCCGAGTCAGTTCCGATGGTTCAAACCCACCATCAAGGATTAGATGAAGACTAACAACATCAGATGGTTGGCTTTTTAAAAATACTAGAAATAAAACACCCTCTAATGTAGTCTTTCTGCATTAAAACATTTAAAAAGGCAATAGTATCCATGTCATAAGTTACCAAAAACTTTAAAAAGGATGTAGACATATTTATGTATTGCACAAATTCCATTAACTTATCTTCACCTTCAGTCCATACAATAAATGTCATCCAAAAAACGTGTGTAAAACTTCCAGCAACTTGAAAATACAGAATTAAATACATAATTAACTTCCCAATAAGTCATCATGAGATTAGTGAAACTCAGGGCGCAGCTGGCCCCTATGGCCACCACACTGATTTGCTTAAATAATTGACCCACAAAAAACAAACAGCTGTTTGAAAATGGCACTTCCATTAGGCTAACCACCAAATTAACACAGTCCTGGTCCAAAATATGTATTTCAGTTAATATTTGTTCCAAGCAGGACAATCCTTCAAGATGTGATATGACAGATTACAAATTACATACATCTACTGTAACCAAAAGACTTTGTTCGCTAAATTCAACTTCAGACATTTTTAATAAAAAGTCCCAAGAGTCACGGCAAACTTGGGGCAATTTAGCTAAAGATTCCTTCAATAAACCATCCACAAAATTGGAGATATAATAGGTTTTACACCTAGTTCCATTCACAATAGGACAAAGGGGTGGGTTGGTCAAATACTTATGGATTTTAGGTATTCCAAAAATCCCTGCTACAACTGGCCATTGATTGTTCATAAATTCATATTTGTCTGTACTTACCTGGCCCTGCATCAACATGTCATATAACCCCACATCAATCTTGGAATAAGCTATATGCAGTTAATTTCTAGAGATTTCCATATATCTCACCAAGTAGCAAGCTGTTCATTTTATTGGAATAATCACCAAGCATCCATTATGACCAACCCAATCCCTTTGTCTGGTTTCATTAATCCAATACTTTATCCGTAGCAATTTCTCGTAATAAAATGCATTTCTGAGCCGACAAATTGTAATCTTCGCTTAGAGGGCCATTATTTAACTTTCTCCATATGTCCCACTCACAAAGTTTTTCAAACATCATTATATTTGAAGTTAAAGGGGGATTAAAAGTGTACTCGCTCTTTTCCACTTTTTATCATTATTACTACTATTATTATTAAACCCCCTGACTCAAACCAATATTAGGTGAAGAAGAAGAATTGAACCACACAGAAAGATTTAATTTTCTGGTATACAATTTTAAATCCAAAATAACATCAACTGTATTCATCCTACATGGAGGAACAACATTCCACCCCTTAGTAATTCAGCATGTTCACTTCTAAATTGTTTAACTGAATAGTTGTAAACACAAAGTAACCTGCTGAATTCATTTCTTCACAGGCAGGACCTCGTCTTCTTGATTAGCTGCATTCATCATCGTTTCTTATAGTTGTTCTTCCTATTCCCAGAATAGTTATTCACCTCTCTTTGTCCATTTCTAGCTGAAATTCTTTCCGAACGCCTCACATCAGCATGTCAGTTTTCTTGCTTGTTCTCACGGACCTGATTTCCAGTATTCAATGCTCTCGCTTTCTCCTGCTGGTCTACTGGCTTCTGTCTCCCATGATCTCTATTACTGGTTGGATCAGGATATGCTACACCTTCCCAATAGGCTAGCACATCCCTTTAAAATTTTTTATTTTTACGTTCCAATTTCTGGTCACATTCATTATCCACTTTGCTAAATATGTTAAAGCAATTTGTTTCAAGATGTTCAAATAACATATCTTTAGTAATATTGGCATTCAACACATCCAACTCATCAGATAGTTTTTCAAGTAGAATGTTTCTGTTTAATCATAAGATTCAGAACTTCACACCCAGCATAATTAAAGATGTCAGTCAATTTCCTTTTTCTGCTCCATTTAGAAATTTCCAAAACCAAAGCCCTTTTGGAACCAAGTTAGCATCGATGTTCTCACGCAAATAATAATTCTCTAGCTGTAATTTCTTAAACTGGAGCAACTTAAATTCAAAACTTTTTAGTTGCTCTGCTAGAAAAAGAATGGGTAGCTGCCTTTCCATATACATCACTGCCCCTTTCCTTAAAGTCAAACCTGTTTGCCTTCCATACCTGAAAATCTGTACGGCTGGCAGTACCAGTAGCAATAGACAACGGCGGAGAAGCTGGAGTCCTCAGAGTGGTATTTCAAAACTCTCACTACTATTTTGTGTAGCATTATTAGCAGCCTTTTGTGATATCTGGACACCTCCTGACACCAATCCACTAGCACGAATTTGCTGGTTAATGTCTTGTAATAGTAAAGTCAAATCACCAATATTTGACAAGATTAACTGTAACCTCCATTAGACTACTGCTGCTTCCACCTCCAGATACCATACTGATGTCAAACACAAACTCAAAATTACTTGACCAAAAATAAAGCGATGGAAACCACGGCAATACCTTGCACCAGTTTATTAAAAAATAACAGTAGTGTTTAGCGCTTTCAACCGAAAAGGGACTTCAAAACTACCCATACACACCACTCACTCTGTTAATATACCATTACAAATAACATGACCTCATTAATGTATTAATTAACTCACTAAATCCTTTAAAACCATTTTTTTAAAAAAAACACACACACACATATATATATATATATATATATAAATATATATATATATATATATATATATATATATATATATATATATATACACACATACACACACATATATATATATATATATATATATATATACATACATACATACACACACACACAATACTGTACATATACAAAATACTTAAGCTAAAAGCAATAACTTAAAAAACTTTATACTTTTACTATTATTCCTAAATTAAACTTTTTAACTTCAATAAGGGCATAATGGGACAGGTCTCGTTTAGACCTGGAGCCACAGTAGCATCCAGTCTTATTTGCCAGACCAATTTTTTACACAGTAGATATTCCTCCATTATTAACTCTCTTGGGTCCATTTTTACATGTTCCAACACTGAAAATTTGAATCTATGCTCAGGGTGGTCATGCACGTGTCTATATAAGGCATTTGTTTTTTTGGCCTTTCGAATATCAAAATCATGTGCATACATCCTCTCTCTTTAGCCTTCTTGAGGTTTTTCCTATATAAAAGGCTGAGCAAGATTCACAATAAGCTGCATAAACCATCCAGCTAGAATCACAATCAAAGTGACTTGGTACACTAAACACATAGCCCTTAATATTAGTATATTCACCTACCGTTATATTGTCTACAATGTCCACATTTGGACATTCCCTTTTTACCATTCCTTTCGCTAACCACTTCCCCTTTCAATAATATCTTTGAAACCTTTGTTTTTCTTGTATACTATTTTAGGTTTACTGCCTTAAAACCTCCTCAAATGTCCAACTGCCATCACTACAATACAATTATTATACACAGATTTTATTATACTACCTACATCTAATGATAAGTAATGGTAAAGGGTTTTTCATTCCACAAAGCCTACTACCTAAAATAGCATACAGAAAAACAAAGATGGCCAAAACCTGACCAAACCCCAGAAGCAATTCCTAGATTATAGTGTTCTGAGGAAAGTATGGACCGATAACCAGGTAGCTGCTTCCAGGATAGAGTGTTATCCCCTACGAAGAAAGAGGCTGTGGCTGCAGTGCCCCTCAGGAATGGGCTCTAAAATTCCCAAAGATAGCTTTTTCTTGAAAAGAATAACAGAAGGAAATGTAGTTTTCTAGCCATTTGGATAGGATTTGCTTGTTTACAGGATGTTCCTCACTACCCTTGGCAAAGGAGATGAACAAATGGTCTGAGTTTCCATTTTTAGTTCTCATTGAAAGAAAAAAAAAACAAAAAAAAACTCTGTAATCTATGGATATCTAGAGAGTGTAAACATTTCCCACCTTGTTCTGTAGAGCCGGAATGAACACAGTTAGGTTACTAGCACAGTTCAAGCATAATTACTTCATAAGGATGAAGAGTAGAATTATTATGCAAGGTGTGACCGCCTTTGTGGAAAAACAAAATGGTTACCTGTATACGAGAGCTTGCAGCTCTAAACATTTTCAAGCACAGGCAAGCAGCCATCAATAACGTAGACATAAAAGTGGTAGAATGAGCTTTTCTAAAACATATTTTACCTACCCTCTCTTTTTTGCATGCTCTCAAAAGCAGTAGCTCTTTAAGTAACTGTTTGACCAGCAAATGGGGAGTATAGTTGGCTGAGCAATGGCAGGCAAACTTAAATCTCTGACAAATGTACCTTCAGAGAGTCATAGGGCAGTCCTGTTCTTCAGAGGTTTGATATATAGGCAAGAACCAGGGACACACATTCTGTATCTGGGACACACATTCTGTATCTGGGTCCAGGTCTTTGTTAAGGCACCAGAGGAATTCATACAGTTATGTAAAATCTTCATTGGTTCAGTTTTCTAGTCATTGTACCTGAATGGGTATAAATCATCCATGCTGCCAGCCTTAGAGTTCTCAGGCTGTGGTGAAGTAGGGACACATTGAGTTAAATGATCTACAAGTTAAGGCAAAACTATCAGTTCTGACCTAGCCAAACTCAATAGAAGGGACAGCCACTGTTGCCCAGAGCAAAAAATTAACTATTAATAGGACCTTTGGCTTTGCTTCTTTTATCTTCAACCCTCTGGGGATTAAGGGTAACAGAGTGAATGCTAAGAGATACTGGGGAAAATGGGTTCTATATCTATATAATCTCTTCTATAAAATATGAATCAATCGAGCAGTTGTCCGGGTCGGGAGACTTAAGATCACAGTCTGAGAAAACTGAAGTTATGTAGTTACCATAACTCTCGATGCATGTTGTCTTCCTCCATTTGCCTCAACTTGAGGGTTACTGATCTGACTTGGATCTGAAACCGGCTTCTCAGATTCAACCCCAAACCTCCACCTCCTCCACCCATAACACACTGCCCAATCAATGTCTTCAGATCAAGTTTGCAGTACCATGCCTTTAAGCAATAACAGAATAACTCCACCAGCAAATACCAACGTTGCTCGGCTTTCAACTGTAATGTCACAAGTAGCAGAAGTCAATCCCAACTGGAACAATAGAAAAAGCAGATGCAATCTTCAATTAGCAACCCAGTTAGTGAGATAAATCCTTTATTTGAACAAAAAGACGAGCTCAAAACAAGCGCTTTCGCCTGGTTGTACCAGGCTTTATCAAGTTAATTAACACAAATAGTTCCAAATCTTTTATATTCCTGAAAGTTGATAATGCGATCTTAATAACCTAGTTAATTAATTGTGAAATTGCTAGGTGGATTACTGACCTTAAATGGAAATAGTACAAATTTTGTTAAAGGAATAAAATATATATATATACTGTTCAGCCCAAACATAAAATCCATCCTAAAAATAAAGCGTGTAAAGAAATATATGCTTAAAACCATTACAAGCATTACTAAAAAAAAATAAAAATATGTATTTGTTAAAAAAGATAAAATTTATTAAACCCTTACAGTGCACTGACAGCTGCTAAATAAAACTGCTATCCTAATGCTGGAGAAACCGCAGAACTTCAAAATTAATGAGGGTGACCAAAGTCTGTCTTAAATTGTAAACACTGTGGAAAATGATTAAGTATATCCAAAGAATTCTTTCGACAGTGAGGGTAATGTAAAACAGTGTAACTTTTGTGCATGCTGTTTATGTTAGAACCTGTCTCTATTGATTTTTAAAACACTAATGAGACTGATAGTATCGTTTAAAACCTGGGGGCTTGGTTACATTTAACTTCAGTTGCCAAATAAGCTCTCTGTTTTCAAGCCGGGTTTCCCAATCTCCACCTCTAGGGTCATGGGGAACCTGTTCAAGTACAAAAAAAGTACAGTTTTGTACCTACCATAAATGTAGATGTCCGATAGATATGCAACTGCAGTCATAACATATGGGTTGTCCTGCCTCAGGCAGCCCTCGGTCGGCCGAATTCCAAAGTCTGGGTCCAGCGTCGGCTGGTGCCGCCTCCTCTCCGACGTCACAACGGCTGGAGTATAAAGGCAGCGGCCGACGCCATCTTCTTCAGTGTTTCTTGCCCCAGATGCCAGGTGCCCTCCTAGGAAGGCTAAATTTGGTGAATGGATAAACAATTCCAGACATGCACAACAGTAATAAACAGATACACCATAAGAGATACCCCCGGCTAAAGGAACAGGGGGAATGGACCCAAATGAAGGAAAAGAGGGGAAGGAGGGAGGGAAAATCTGACTGCAGTTGCATATCTATCGGACATCTACATTTATGGTAGGTACAAAAAGTACAGTTTTGTACCTACCATAAATGTAGATGTCCGAACTGGATAGCATCTGCAGTCATAACAACTGGGTTGTCCTGTCGTCAGGCAGCCCTTCGGTCGGCCGGATTCCAAAGTCCGGGTCCGGCTTCGGCTGATGTCGCACTTCACCCGACGTCATCTCTGCTGGTCTTCGGGTATAAAGGCATCAGCTGACGCCATTTTCTTCAGTGTTTCTTGCCCCAGATGCCAGGTGCCCTCTTGGAAGGCTAAATTTTGGGTAAAAATGCCAATGTTTCCCAAAGGATAGAAGGCAAACACAAAAATAAGCATGTATGTACATATATACAAACAAATACACCATAAGAGACTCCCCCCACCAGCTAGCTATTAGGAGGGTAAATACCCTAGGAGTACCACAGAGGGGAAGGAGGGAGGGTAATCCTGACTGCAGATGCTATCCAGTTCGGACATCTACATTTATGGTAGGTACAAAACTGTACTATGCCCTTCATGGATGCATCTGCAGTCATAACAACTGGGTAGAATACCATAGCCAACTAGGGGAGGAAGAATAGATTATGGTGTGGTTAAGATCCCTTGCAGTACAGCAGTGGCAAACCCTGCTCGGGATCTGGAATACAGAGGTAAATTATAATGCTTGGCAAATGTATGCACGGAGGTCCAAGTAGCCGCCTCAATAATGTCCTTGGTTGCCACTCCTCGTAAGAAGGCTGTGGTAGTGGCTGTTGCTCTTGTAGAATGAGGTCGTATGTTCTGTGGAATTGGTTTTCCATGGAAGGAGTAACAGAATCGTATGCAATTTCCTATCCATTTGGAGATTGTCTGTTTGGAAATTGCTTTTCCTTCCCTTCCTGTTGCATAGGCTACAAAAAGCTGGTCAGTTTTTCTGTTACTTTTTGTTCTGTCCAGGTAGTAGCGTAGCTGTCTGTGTACATCCAAGGTATGCAGCATTCTTTCCCCTCTGTTTTGTGGGTTGGGGAAGAAGGTAGGTAGGTGGATTGCCTGGTTTAAGGATACTCTGGATATCACCTTAGGCATAAATGTAGGATTAGTCCTCATGGACACTCTGTCTTGGTGGAAGATTAGGAAGGGTTGTACTGCCATTAGGGCCTGAAGTTCAGAAACCCTCCTTGCTGAGGTTATTGCCAGTAGGAAAGCAGTTTTCCATGAAAGATGCTGTAGGTCTGCTGTTGCTGCTGGTTCAAAAGGTGCGAGAGTCAACTTTTCTAGCACAAAGTTCAAATCCCAAGCTGGCAGTGGTGGTTTCCTAGGAGGTTTTACATTCTTGATCCCTCTGAGGAACTGCCTGAGTAGAGGATGCGAGAAGACAGGTGGATCAAAACTGTATTCTGCTGAAATAGCTGATGCATGTATCTTGATGGAGGAATAGGACAGGCCTGTATGTAGAAGCTCTGCCAAGTACTCCAGAATGTTAGCCATATCTATATTCGACACATCCTTCCCTCTTTCAGCACTCCAAATGACAAACCTTTTCCATTTCCCTGCATAGTTCCTTCTTGTTGAAGGTCTGCGGGCTTCAAGGATAATGTCTTTAACCCTTTGGGAAAGATCTGGAATAGTTGCTGCTATGTGATGGGCCATGCAGTCAGTTGCAACATTTTTAGGTTTGGATGCATGATGCTGTAGTTGTTCTGAGTTAACATCAAAGGCATCAGGGGTATTGGCCACATGTTGTCCCGAGACATGCTCCTCAGTAATGGGTACCAGTGTTGTCTTGGCCAGTTTGGAGCTATCAGGATTATCCTTGGACGTTCCTCCTTGATTTTTAGTAATACCTTGTGTATCAAGGGAAGAGGTGGGAATGCATATGCTGTCAGGCCTTTCCAGCTGAAGGAGAGCGAATCCACTTTCGATGCAAGTGGATGGAATGTCCTTGTGCAGAATTTTTTGAGCTGGTGGTTGAGAGGGGAAGTGAATAGATCTATCTGTGGCATTCCCCATTTCTTTGTGATGGTCTTGAAGATGTCCGGGTGTAGCATCCATTCGTGAGCATCCGAGGTGGTTCTGCTTAACATGTCTGCTAGAGTGTTCTCCTTTCCCGGTACAAACATTGCCTGTAACTGGATGTTGTAGCTGAGTGCCAGGTTCCAAAGGTCCAAAGTCATTCTGCATAGGGGTATGAATGAGTGCCTCCTTGTTTGTTGATGTACCACATGACTGTGGTGTTGTCTGTCCTTATCATCAAATGGCCTTCTTTGAGAAATGGTCTGAATTTTTGGATTGCCAGTTTTACTGCCAGCATTTCTTTTAGGTTGATGTGCAGGTGAAGCTGGTCCTGCCCACAATCCTTGCACGCATTTGTCCAGCATGTGAGCCCCCCATCCTAGGTCTGAGGCGTCTGTTGTGATGGTTTGGCTTGCTTGATATTTGTGAAAGGGTAAGCCTGGGTCTGACTGGCATGCTTGAGCCCACCATAGGAACTCCTGTTTTAGGCATGGAATTAGTGGAATTTCTGCTTCTAGGCTGTGCCTGTGTTGGGACCATAAATTCTTTAGGTACCACTGTAGTTTTCTCATATGCAGTCTGGCATGTGGAACCAAGATTATGCATGATGCCATGAAGCCCAAGGCCTGCAGAACTTTTCTTGCTGTTAGCTTGCTGTGGTTTGTTAGTGCCAAGAAGTAAAGAGGGAGATCTTTTTGTTTTTCTGCAGTTAGGAATGCCATTTGTTTTACTGTGTCCAATTCCGCGCCCAAGAATGTCCTTGTTTGGGATGGAATCAGCCTTGACTTTTGCAAATTGACTGTGTATCCCAGTGCTTGTAGCAAGTAAATGACCCTTTGTAAATCTGTTGTCAGCTTGCTTTTGTTGTCCCCTTGTAGCAGGCAGTCGTCCAGGTATGGATAAATTTGGATTCCCTGTAGTCTGCAGTGGGCGATTACTGATGCCAGGCATTTTGTGAATACTCTGGGCGCAGTAGATAAGCCAAAGGGCAATGCTGAGAATTGATAGTGCTCTGATCCTGCAAGAAATCTGAGGTATCTTCTGCAAATTGGTCGAATGGGGATGTGCAGGTATGCCTCCTTGAGATCTAGAGTTACCAGCCAACACTCCTTGCCCAGCATGGGAAGAAGTTGCTGTAGGGTCAGCATTTTGAATTTTGGGACAATGATGTATGTGTTTAAGGTGGACAGATCGAGAATAGGTCTCCAACTTTTTCCTTTCTTGGAACTAGGAATAGTCTGGAGTAGAATCCTTTGCCTTGTTCTGTTATTGGTACTCTTTCCACAGCTCTCATCTTTGTTAATTGCATTATCTGCTGTAGAGCTTCTGTTTTTTGATTTGGAGGTAGGTTTGGCATTCCTCTTTTGACTGGTAGAGTGTGGAAGTGGAACCGGTAACCTTGGTCTATGGTTTGCAAAATCCACTTGTCTTTTGTGATGTAGTGCCAGTTCTTTGAAAATAAGGTTAATTTTCCGCCTAAGGGTGCTGCTATTTGTTCCCTGGTAGGCGGAGTTAGAATCAAGTCACTGAGATTGCCCTGTTGTAGTGGCAGTGGCTGTGCCTGTGGCTCTGTTATTACCTTGCCACTGTCGTCCTCTGTAGGCACCCCTCTGGATTGATTTCTGCCTCTGGAACGTCTATTCCTGCCCCTTTGGGATCTTGTGGAGTCAGGAAAGGACCAATTTTGGCAGGCCAGTTCCTGCTAAACCTTGGGGCTGAACCTGCAAGAAATCTTTAACCGTTTGTACAGATTTTGCCTTTTCTTCCATTTTCTTCATTACCTGCTGGGCAGGTGTACCAAACAAACTGGTCTTATCCATAGGAGCATCTAATAACTTAGCTTTAACATGATCCGTAAAACTTGTTCCTTCAGCCATGCATGTCTTCTTATCACTGTGCCAGTCATGGCTGATCTAAATGAAGCCTCCAGTGCATCATAGCCACATTTTAAGGAATGGTTACTAACCTGTTGTATGTTATTTACCATTTCTAATAGGTTTTTCTTATCTATAGAGTCATCAGAGGATAGCTTTTTAGTTAACTGATCAAGCATAAACTCTTGGTATTGTATCATGTGAAACTGACAGTTTAAAGCTCTAGCTGAGAGAGTAGCAGAGGTGTAAACCTTTTTGCCCCATCTGTCTAAAGACCTGGCTTCCCTTTCAGAAGGAATAGGGTTTTTTGCTGTGGTCGAGGCTACTGCCTTAGGGCCCTGGGATATAGTTTCGGGGTCTGCAAGTGGGGCCTTGTAAAGGTGATGATGAGTGTCTGGCACCCTGTAAAATCTATCTGGTTTGGCAGGTGCTGGAGGTAAAGAATCTGGTGTAGTGCAAACATCATTAAATGCATCATCCACAACAGAGAGGACAGGAGGTATAGCTAAGGGCCTGTGTTGTGGTAGGTGCAGAAAAGTCCTAAGTCTTTTTCTGGAGTCTGAAAAATCCTGTTCCTGCCATTGGAAATGTTCTCTCATGGCATGTAAGGTTTCCCCAAAGGAGAATTCTTCTGATGGAGAAGCAGCTGGAATGGATTCTTCAGCATCTGAGTCCTCAAAATTGGAGAAAGGAGCCTCTGGCTGGTCTGTAATATCTGAGTCTTCCGCAGAATCATCAGAGGACACAGGCTCGAGGGGCTCTGCTCTAGGTCTCTTTTCTGGGGGCTGAGAGGCCCTGTCTGGGTGAGATTGAGATCCCCTAATTAAGGATATTAAATCTTCTGCCAGAGTAAGCATTTGTGAACTAGAAGTGGGCCTGGTTGAGGGGGGTTTAACAGGCACTGACTTAGTAGATTTGGCAGCTTTAGCCCTGGCAAAGGCCTTAATAGACATGGCTGCAGGAGGCCTAGCAGCACCACGTGCTGGGGTAGAGACATCCAGAGGGATGGTGTCTGATAAGTCACTAGTAACCACTGTAGTAGGTAAAATTTCTGAGGCCGATTCAAGAAAAGTAACCGGAGCCTCAGTAGTAGTCATTGATTCGGCTGTACTCTGATCAGTTTTCTCGGTTTCGGCCGAAACCGAGACACTCGCGGTTTGCTTAACCATGGTTTCGGCCGAAACCGGACCGCGAGTGTCGGTCTTTTTCTTTGCGTTTTTTAACAATTTGGGTAGTCGGAGGATCCGACGGCATAATGTACGCAAAATCAGAGCCGAAAAACTGTTCAGCAAACTCCGACCGACGCCTAAGCGTTCGTCGGTTGAAAGAAGCACAGGCCGAACAGGCTGCTACGCCGTGGTCTGGGCCTAAACAAGGCAAACAGTAAGAGTGGAAATCTTTATGAGGTATTTGTTTCCCACAAGTTAAACAGTTATTGACTTTTTCTGACATCGGCTGAGGCAAGAAAGAGTCCCCAACGGGGTACTTAGCTTTTAGAAGTCTTCGAAGGAGTATTCGGTAGTAGTAATCTCTGGATCTGACCGACCGGCACTTGCGAACAGCTTCTGCTTGCGCCACGGCAAGAAAGACTGAAGAAAATGGCGTCGGCTGATGCCTTTATACCCGAAGACCAGCAGAGATGACGTCGGGTGAAGTGCAACATCAGCCGAAGCCGGACCCGGACTTTGGAATCCGGCCGACCGAAGGGCTGCCTGACGACAGGACAACCCAGTTGTTATGACTGCAGATGCATCCATGAAGGACATCTGTACTATGTCCTTCAAGAATGCAAGTGCAGTCATAACATATGGGTTGAATACCATAGCCAAGCTGGGGGTGGATGGAGCTAAGAAAAGGATGGTGTAGCTAAAATGCCCTGCAGGACTGCCGAAGCAAAGCCTGCTCGAGATCTGGAGTATAAAGGCAGGTTGTAGTGTTTGGTAAATGTATGCACGGAGCTCCATGTAGCAGCCTCTAGAATGTCCTTTGTAGCCACTCCTCTTAGGAAAGCTGTGGATGTGGCTATAGCTCTGGTGGAATGTGACCTAATATTGGCTGGCACACTTTTTCCATGGTAAGAATAGCAGAATCTGATGCAGTGTCCAATCCATTTTGAAATTTTTGCTTGGAGATTGCTTTTCCCTGTTTTCCAGCAGCATAGGCTACAAACAGCTGGTCAGACTTTCTGGTGGCCTTAGTTCTGTCCAAGTAGTAGCGTAGTTGCCTGTGTATGTCCAAGGTATGTAGCAGCCTTTCCCCTCTATTTTCAGGATTGGGGAAGAAAGTAGGAAGGTGAATAGCTTGATTTAGAGACACCCTGGAAATTACCTTTGGCATGAAAGAAGGATTTGTTCTTAGAGAGACTCTGTCCTGATTAAAAATGAGGAAAGGAGGTACTGCCATGAGTGCCTGTATCTCCGAGACTCTTCTTGCTGATGTGACTGCCAATAGAAAAACCATTTTCCATGATAGAAATTGTATCTCTGAGGTTGCTGCTGGCTCAAAGGGAGGAAGAGTTAATTTTTCCAATACAAAACTGAGGTCCCATGCAGGTATTGGTTGTTTTCTGGGAGGCTTGATATTCTTTATCCCTCTTAGGAACTGTCTTAAGAAAGGATGTGAGAACACTGGTGGATCACAATTGTACCTTGCTGAGATTGCTGAGGCATGAATCTTTATGGAAGAATATGAGAGTCCAGAGTGAAACATTTCTGCCTAGTATTCCAATATCTGAGGTATACTCAGTACTGTTGTATCCTGACCCCTGTTGGCAGCCCAGATGCTGAATCTCTTCCACTTGGCTGAATAGGTTTTTCTGGTGGAAGGTCTGCGTGCTTCCAATAAGATGTCCTGAATTGCCTTGGAAAGAGTGGAAGCGGAAGGAGTTAAGGTAACCTCCAGGATGTCAGATGTAACGTTTTCAGGTTTTGGTGAACAGTCCTGTAGTTATGTTGTGTTAGGAGCAGGGACCATAGGGGCAGAGGCCACGGTTTGGTCCGAGTTATGCTCAGCAGCAATGGGTACCAGTGTTACTTTGGCCAGTCTGGAGCTATCAAAATGCCTGTTGGTTGTTCTGCTTTGATCTTCAGGATCACCTTGGTCAACAGTGGCAGAGGAGGGAATGCATAAATTTTTAGGGAATTCCAGCTGAAGGAGAGAGCATCCGTTGTCCAGGCTAGAGGATGGTGGGTCCTGGTACAGAACTTTTCCAGGTGATAATTCGTGTGAGATGCAAAGAGATCTATGTCCGGTCTTCCCCATGTCTTTGTTATTTGTGAGAAAATGTGGGGATGCAGCATCCATTCATGCGGATCCAAGAAATTTCTGCTCAGCTTGTCCGCCAGTACATTGTCCCTGCCTGGCACAAACTGGGATTGCAGTTGTATCTTCAGACTCCGTGCTTTTTCCCAGAGAATCATTGTTAGAGAGGGGGTATGAATGAGTCCCTCCCTGCTTGTTTATGTACCACATGACAGTGGTGTTGTCTGTCCTTATTAGTAACTGCCCTTGTTGCAGTGATTTTTCGAAACTCTCGATTGCATGTATCACTGCCAGCATCTCTTTTTGGTTTATGTGCAGATGTCTTTCCTTTGGTGTCCATTGACCTTGAACGCATCCGCCCACCATGCGCGCCCCCCATCCATGATCTGAGGCATCTGTTGTAATTATTTGACCTGCTTGAGGTCTGTTGAAAGACATGCCTTTGTTTGATTGACTTGCTTGAGCCCACCACAAGAATTCTTTTTGCAGACATGGAATAAGTGGGATTATGTCCTCTAGGCTTTGGCTGTGTTGGGACCATAAGTTTTTCAAATACCATTGCAGCTTTCTCATATGAAGTCTTGCCAAAGGTATCAAAAGAATGCATGATGCCATGAATCCCAGGGCCTGCAGGAGTTTCCTTGCAGTCAGCTGGGAGAGCTGTGTTAAGCCTTTGAAGTACTCTGGTAACTGCTGTTGTTTTTCCTCTGTGAGGTAGGCCATTTGTGTTTGTGTGTCCAGTTTGGCCCCTAGGAAGATAATCTGTTGGGATGGCCGTAGTCTTGATTTCTGAATGTTAACTGTGTATCCCAAGGCCTGTAGTATTTGCATGACATAGTCCAAGTTTTTTGTTAAAGTTTGTTTGTTGTCTGCTTGTATGAGGCAGTCGTCCAGGTAGGGGTATATTTGAATTCCCTGGAGTCTGCAGTGTGCCACTACAGATGCCAGGCATTTCGTGAACACTCTGGGCGCAGTAGATAAGCCAAACGGCAATGCTGAGAATTGATAATGCTCTGTCCCTGCAAGAAATCTGAGGTATCTTCTGCAGCTTTGTCTGATTGGGACATGCAGGTATGCCTCCTTGAGGTCCAGAGTGACCAGCCAAGACCCCTTGCCCAGCATGGGAAGGAGTTGCTGTAACGTCAGCATTTTGAACTTTGGCACAATGAGAAAGGCATTTAGAGTAGACAAGTCCAGTATAGGCCTCCATTTGTTTTCCTTTCTTGGAACAAGGAACAGTCTTGAATAAAATCCCTGGCCTTGTTCCTGAGGAGGTACCTTTTCTATTGCTTTTATACTTAATAGCTTTGAAATTTGAATGAGTGCCTCTGCCCTTTGATGGAGTGGCAGGTTTGGCATGCCTTGTCTTGTAGGTAAAGTATGGAAGTGGAATCTGTAACCCTTGTCTATTAAATCCAGAATCCAGTTGTCTTTGGATAAGATATGCCAATTTTTTGAGAATAAGGATAATTTTCCGCCCAAGGGTGCTTCTCTCTGAGCCCTTGTAGGCGGTATGAAAGTCAAGTCATTGTGATTGTCCTTGTGGTGCAGCTGGACTGGCTGCAGCACTTCTTTGATTTGTAGGTTGCCATTTGCGGCCCCTGTAGGAGCCTTGGTATTGGCCTCGGCCACGCCTGTTCTTTCCCCTTTGAAACTTGTCCGAGTCTGGGAAGGACCAATTATTTGAAGGCCAGTTTCTACTGAATCTGGGTGGCTGAACCTGGAGGAAATCCTTGACTGTCTGTACTGACTTAGCTTTTTCCTCAATGGACTTCAACACATCTTGTGCATTAGCACCAAAAAGCTTCTGTTTCTCCAGAGGTGCATCAAGTAACTTTACTTTGACATGGTCTGGCAGTGGCTGATCTTTTAACCAAGCATGTCTACGTATCACAGCCCCAGTCATGGTTGCCCTACATGAAGCCTCCAATGCATCATAACCACACTGAAGAAAATGATTGTTAACCTGCTGAGTGTTATGTATGTGATCCTGCAATGCCTTTCTATCAATAGGCTCAGGAGAGGCTAACTTTTCTGTAAATCATCCAGTAAAAATCCTGGTACTGAAACATATGAAAAGGCAATTAAGTGACCTCATGGCTAGGGTGTTAGAGGTATAAACTTTTTTACCCCATCTCTCCATAGACCTAGCTTCCCTATCCGCTGGCAAAGGATTCTTGGCAGTGGAGGTAGCCACTCCCTTGGGACCCTGTGAAATAGTTTCTAAATCCACGGAGTGGGCCTTAAAGAGATGTTTGTGAGTGTCAGGGACTCTGTAATATCTGTCCGGCTTGACAGGAGCAGGGGGGAGAGAATCAGGGTTAGCACTGGAATCGGAGAAAACATCATCCAAAACATCCATCACAGGAGGAATAGCTAAAGGTCTGTGCTGGGGAAGCTTTAGGAAGGTACGTAGCCTTTTCCTGGAATCAGAGAATTCCTGACCCTGCCATTGGAAATGCTCCCTCATAGAATGCAGGACTTCACCAAACGAGAAATCCTCTGGAGGAGAGGCAGAGGGAATAGATTCCTCAGCATCAGAGTCCTCATAGGCCTGGAAGGATTCTTCTTGAATATCTGAATGCTCAGAATCCCCAGAGGCCTCATCGGAAGAAAGGTTTTCAGTGTGCTCAGTTCTAGGCCTTTTCTCTGCAGGAGGCTGAGAACCTCTGTCTGGGTGAGGCTGAGACCCCCTGATAAGAGAAATAAGGTCTGCAGCAAGAGACATTATCTGTTTATCAGAGGAGGGGGCCTGGACAGCAGTTTTAGGATGGGCCCTGGCCTGGCTGGCGGCCTTAGCACGTGCAAAGGCCTTGATGGACATAGATACAGGAGGCCTAGCAGCCCCACGTGCAGGAGTGACCTTGTCCACCGGAATGGTGTCGGGTAAATCATGAACTTCGGTTTCCGGAGGAAAATCAACAACCGGCACTGGAGAGGTCTCCGGGACCGAAGGACGAGTTAACGATGTGTCGTCGGCCGGGAGCGGTTGAATTACCGCTTCCGCATGGACCGAAGCACTAGTGGAGGGTCTAGGAGTAGTATCGGTAGAGGACGCGGGCCGAGGATGCCGGTCCCGGTCCTTCCGTTTTTTGGAAGATTGAGCTGTCGGTAGATCCGACGGCATGATATACGCAAAGGATTCGCCGAAAAAGTCTTCAGCAAATTCTGCCCGGCGCCTGAGAGTGCGTTTATTAAAGCAAGCACAGGCAGCGCAGGCCGAGACGTCGTGGTCTGGGCCCAGGCAAGGAAGACAGTGGGAATGGAAATCCTTATGAGGTATTTGTTTACCACAAGACAAACAATTATTAACTTTCTCAATTTGTTCTGACATCGGCTGAGGCAAGAAAAAATGTTCCCCAACAGGGTACTTAGCTTTTAGATGACTTCGGTACTGAAAACACAGGAGCTGACCGACCGGCACTTGCGAACTGCTTCTGCTTCGGGCACCGCGCGGCAAGAAAGACTGAAGAAGATGGCGTCAGCCGATGCCTTTATACTCCAGCCGTTGTGACGTCGGAGAGGAGGCGACACCAGCCGACGCCGGACCCAGACTTTGGAATTCGGCCGACCGAGGGCTGCCTGAGGCAGGACAACCCATATGTTATGACTGCAGTTGCATTCTTGAAGGACATCTTTAATTGCATGTTTGTGCAACTCACAAAATGTTTGTAAATGGCGTTGGTGTCTCTTTTCTTCTCTATGTCATAGAGATGCTCATAAATCCTCCTTTTGAGCATCCTCTCAGTCTTTCCTACATAGAAACTACAACATGTCACACAAACGCCTAAATAAACCACTCCCTTGGTTGAACAAGTATACCTACCATAGGAACCCAGTTTCAACTTTCTAGACGGTAAATAAAAGCATTCCACTCCCAGAATGTAGGCGCATTGATTACAAGCCCCACATTTAAATGTGCCATTCTTCGTGGGGGCATAGCCTACACTTCTGGAACTCAAGTTGTTCCTTTTGTGCTCAAACAAACCCTTTAAATTAATGTCTCTTTTCCTAGTGAAGCCTACCTTATCCGGTAGGTATTGGTTAATGTCAGTGTATAAAGTTAAGATGGGCCAATACGTATGGATGGTATTTTCCACCAAGCCTGAGTCCTTATTATACGTATAAACAATATTGTTTTTTGAATGTTGTTGTTGATCTACAGAGGAAGAAGGTAAGGGCAACCCTTTTCCTAAAAGTGGTGGGTACAATGATTCCCTTTTAGTAAGTATTTCTGATGCTAACGATCTAATAAGTTTAAGTGGATACCCTCTCTGTAAAAACAGTGCCTCCAAGGTGTCAACCTCTTCCAAGAAGAGTTCCAAGGTACTAGAAATCCTTGAGGCACATATCAGTTGCCCCTTTACAATTCCTTTTTTAGTGTAATAAGGATGCCAACTATTATAATGTAGGAAAGTGTTGGAATAAGTGCTCTTTCTATAAATTCGTGTTTGAAATCGCCCAGCCTCTATGTCCTTACTAAGAAGAATATCCAAGTAATGCAGTGAAGAATCACTTACTTCATATGTAAAGGCTAAAAATTCGGTGGTTGAATTTAAATAACGGAAAAAGTCCATAAAACTTTCCTTATTACCTTTCCATAAAATACAGATGTAGTCAAGATAACGTTTATAAAACAATATGTATTCCTTCCATTCCGAAGAATGGATGAATATCTTTTGCCATCTGTAAAGCACAATGTTGGCATATGAAGATGCGCATGATGCAATCAATATCTTCAGATCAAGTTTGCAGTACCATGCCCTTAAGCAATACTTGAAGGGTGGGGGATTCCCAAACGATGAAAAATTTCCTAAAAATTGGGACAAGGGAAAGAAATGCTATAGCAGTAGCCCCAGTACAACCTTCAGGATGGTCTGTGCAGTCAGCCAAAAGCACCACAAAAAGAATAACAGTTTGGAATGGGGAAAGGAGGGATGGGATGGACGAAGAGAGCAATATGGGTCCAGCATTATGGCAAGTACATAACTTTCACATTCAGTGTTGTCTTTACATCCTTCTCAACCTCTGAAACAGTGTCTCCAGCCAGTAAAATTCCCAGGGTGACATTAGGTAAGAATGTTCCACAAAATGGTGGAGCCAAAACCAGACCTGGAGCTGGAATGTGTAGCCATTTTCTAATGGTTTACAAATGTACGAGGGCTAGAACATGTAGCAGCTACAGAAATTTCATCTAAGGAGGCTCTGGCAAACAAAGCAACTGACATGGCAGTCATCCTTGTAGAATGATATCTTGGCCTAGCTGGTAAAGGAATTCCTTTTTAAGAAACACAAATAATAAACAATTGAAAAGCCACCCAGAAAGGGACATTTTGGATACAGGCTTAACCATCCACGCTTTGCATAATGAAACAAAAAGCTAATTATACTTACAAAATGTCTTGGTTTTGTTAACATAAAATCTTAGTTTATGACAAACATCCAAACAGTGGAGAAGGCATTCTCCTTTGTTGCTAAAACTGGGGAAGAATAAGTGAATGGAACGGTTCAGGTTTGACTCAGAGGCTACTTCAGGTAAAGAGGGAAGGACTGGTATGTAGAAAAACTATGTCCATTTGAAATGTAATGTAACGTGGCACAGAAGACAATAATAGCCACCTAAAACAAAGTCTTCCAGAAGAGCAACTTCAAATACATCGTATCAGCAGGCTCAAAAGATGGCCTAACCAAAGCTTGATAAAGCACAGTACGATCTCAAGGGGGTATCGGGTCCCTCCCCTATACAGACACCACTTTGGGTAAGGAAGGAAGAATTGGTATATAGAAAAACTCTGTCCTTTTGAAATACAAGTTAAGGTAGCACAGAAGATAACAGCCATCAAAAAACAAAGCCTTTCAGAAGTGCAGCTTCAGATCAACTTTGTAAGCAGGCTCAAAAGAAGGCCTAATCAAAGCTTACAGAAGCAGGGTAAGATCCCAAGAAAGTACCAAGACCCTTACAGGAGGTCTAAAAGGAAGGTACCTTTTAAAAAAGCCTTCAACATTTTGAGAGATGCAACAGAAGTATTATTCAAACTGATTTGGAAATTAGAAATGGCAGCTACCTGAGACTTTTATAGTGAAATACTTGAGATCAAAATGAAGCAGATATGCAAAGATGTCTACAATTTCACTTAAAGGAAAAGAAAAGGGATGTAAACCCCTGGAAGAGACCCAAACCGAAGACTGTTTTTATTTGCTAGTGTAATTTTTCTGCGTGAATGGGGCTCTGGGAGAAAGGATAAAAATTTCTCTCTTAGAAAGCTTGAGAGCTGTGGCCATCACTGGAACTAGAGGAACCAAGCAGTCAATTTGAGGGATTTGAGCTTTGGGTGATGTTGACCCAAGAGGTGAGATATCAGATCCAGAACTATAACCTAAAGGCAACAGAAAAGGTGAAAAAATGATCTCGGCCAAAAGGAGGCAATAAAGATGACGGTCACCAGATAATGGACTGCTTTCTGAAGAAACATTATCGGGCGGGGGAGGGGTTGGGGTAGACATGTAGATGTAAAGGAGACCCGAGGGCCAAGCATGGAGAAGAGCACTAGTTTGTGACTGTACCATTGGGGAACAGGGCAAAAAAGCTGCTGCACTTGATACAAAAATATTGCAGCAGGGTAGCTCCGATGACTGAACACTCGTGCCACTACTTCTGGATTGAGGAAACACTTGTGAGGCATAAGGATCCTCTGGCTTAATTTGTCTGCTGGAATGCTGGATTGCCCCAGGTTATGTGCTGCGATAAGAAACCATTGTAAGGACATAGTCCACTGTCCTACTATCGTTGTCTCCTGACACAGAGGATATGGATCAGATTCCACCTTGCTTGTTTACATACAATACCACTGATGTGTTGGACTGAATGACAATCACACCCCTGGGGAGAGACTCCTGAAAGGCCTGTAACACTAGGGGGACTGCTCTCACCTCCAAGACACTGAAGTGAATACCAGCCTCTGACTGACTAGGTACATTAAGCAGTCTTCCACTCAAATATGCCACCCACCCCACTGCAGAAAGAAGTATATGATAACCATGGCTTGGGGCTGAAGGAAAAAATGGGATGACCTGTGCTGGAATGTGGGGAGACTTAACCACCAAACAATGTAGTGACAGCATATTTTGGTGAGACAAATGGGAAGATCCTTCTGATGTGACAAGTTGGACCACTGAATCACCATGGTCCACTGGAGAAGTTGCATATGGAACCCTGCCAATGGCACAAGACAAACTGACAATCAGCAGACCTAGAAGCCAAAGAATCAAGAAGGCTTGAGTCCTCTGAAAATTTAAAACCTGGGATACATGAACATGTAGAGAGGATCGTCTGGAAGGGAGGAATTTAGCAATTTAAACAGGTGGTATCCAGATTGCACCAATGAATTCCAGGATCTGTACTGTTTGCAGGTTGGATTTTTTCCAGTTCACAGTGATGCCCATGGACAGACATAGTTGAAGCAAGTAGTCGCTGGCTTGAATTAGAAAAGCCTTTGGGATTGCTCTAAAGAGCCAGTCATCCCAGCTAAGGGAACACCTAGAACCCATGCAGCCTGAGCCAGGCTGCTACCACTGCAATGCATTTGGTGAATGCCTCAGCTACACTGGTGAGTTCAAAATGCAAAATCCACAACTGATAATGACCGGTTCCCAACTGGAAGGGCAAGAACCTCCTCGGGTGTCTCACTATCTTTATAGAATAGCAGGCATCCTTGAGGTCTACCAAGCACATCCAGTCAGAGAAAGAATGGAATGCAATGTGACCATCCAGAATTTGGTCAGTTTTACTTAGCAATTCAAATTGCTGAGGTCCAATATGGGCCTGAGGTCCTTATTTTTCTTTGGGATTAATAAGAATCTTGAGTAGACCCTGGATTCTCCTTGGAATGGTAAGACTTCTTGGATGACTCAGCTGTGAAGCAGCTTTCTTGTCTCCACTGCTGCAATGGCACGTCATAGGAATTTTTGGATTCTCACTCGGAGCACAGAGAAAGGGAAGTGAACAAATTCTAGTTATGACTCAACACCCAAACATCTTAAGTGATGGCCTCCCAAACATCTGGGTGGGAACCAGGTGTCAACCACCTGTCTTTGGATGGCTGCAGAAGAGGAACTCTTCAAGGGTACTGAAATGGCTTTCTGGAGAAGGAATCATGGGAAAGTACAGTTTTGTACCTACCATAAATGTAGATGTCCGATAGGTATGCATCTGCAGTCATAACATATGGGTTGTCCTGCCTCAGGCAGCCCTTCGGTCGGCCGGATTCCAAAGTCTGGGTCTGGCCTCGGCTGATGTCGCACTTCACCCGACGTCATAGCTTCTGGGGTATAAAGGCATCAGCCGACACCATTTTCCTCAGTGTTTCTTGCCCCAGATGCCAGGTGCCCTCTAGGAAGGCTAAATTTGGATAAATGTAAAAAATTCCAAACAGTAGAAAGCAAAATATATATATATACATACAAACAAATACACCATAACAGATTCCCTCAGCTAGCTAAAAGAGGGGTAAGCACCCTAGGAATACCACAGAGGGGAAGGAGGGTGGGTAATCCTGACTGCAGATGCATACCTAGCAGACATCTACATTTATGGTAGGTACAAAACTGTACTATGTCCTTCAAGGATGCATCTGCAGTCATAACATATGGGTAGAATACCATAGCCAAACTGGGGGAGGAGGCACTAAGATAATGATGGTGTAGTTAAGATCCCCTGTAAAACTGCAGTTGCAAAACCTGCTCGGGATCTGGAGTACAAAGGAAGATTGTAATGCTTGGCAAATGTATGCACGGAGCTCCAAGTAGCAGCTTCTAAAATGTCTTTGGTAGCCACTCCTCGTAGGAAAGCTGTAGTGGTGGCTGTAGCTCTTGTGGAGTGAGGCCTGATATTTTCAGGAGTTGTCTTTCCATGAAAAGAGTAGCAGAATCGAATGCAATTTCCTATCCATTTTGAAATTGTCTGTTTGGAAATTGCTTTTCCTTGCACTCCTGTTGCATATGCTACCAGAAGCTGATCAGTTTTTCTGCTGGTTTTAGTTCTGTCCAGATAGTAGCGTAGTTGTCTGTGTACATCCAAGGTGTGCAATAGTTTCCCCCCTGTTCTGTGGGTTAGGGAAGAACGTAGGCAAATGAATAGGTTGGTTCAAGGATACCCTGGATGCCACCTTTGGCATGAAAGTAGGACTGGTTCTCAGAGACACTCTATCCTGGTGAAAGATAAGGAAAGGCTGCACTGCCATTAATGCCTGTAACTTGGATACCCTTCTTGCTGAAGTGATTGCTAGAAGGAAAGCAGTTTTCCAAGATAAGAACTGTAAATCTGCTGATGCTGCTGGTTCAAAAGGGGGAAGTGTTAATTTTTCCAGCACAAAGTTGAGATCCCATGCAGCCAGAGGTGGTTTCCTTGGAGGTTTTACATTTTTGATCCCTCTTAAGAATTGTCTGAGGAGAGGCTGAGAGAAGATAGGAGGATCCATGTTGTACTCTGCTGAAATTGCTGAAGCATGTATCTTAATGGAAGAATAGGACAGGCCATTGTGGAACAGTTCTGCTAAGTATTCTAGGATGTGTGCTAGGTTTACCAGTGTGACATTTGTACCCTTTGATGCAGTTCAAATGAGGAATCTCTTCCATTTAGCTGAGTATGTTTTTCTTGTGGAGGGTCTGCGAGCCTCCAGGATAATGTCCTTGACCATCTGAGATAAAACATTTTGGTTTTGTTTTATGCAATTTTCCAGGCAGTTAGCTGCAACGTTTTCAAGTTTGGATGCAGGGTCTTGTAGTTGTTCTGCGTTAGAAGTAAAGGCCATAGAGGTAGAGGCCATGAGTTCGTCCGAGACATGCTTCTCAGTAGCGGATACCAATGCTGCCTTGGCCAGTCTGGAGCTATCAGAATCACCTTTGGCTGTTCCTCCCTGATCTTCAGTAGAACTTTGTACATCAATGGGAGAGGTGGAAAGGCATAAACTGTCAGGGCCTTCCAGCTGAAAGGCTTGTGGGTGGTATTCTCTTGAGCAGAATTTCTTGAGTTGGTGGTTGAGTGGGGAGGCGAACAGGTCTATCTCTGGCATTCCCCATTTCTTTGTTATGTTTTTGAAGATGTCTGGATGCAACATCCATTCGTGAGCATCCGTGGTAGTTCTGCTTAAGCTGGCTGCAGTGAATTCTCTTTTCCTGGTACGAATTTGGCCTGCAGTTGAATGTTGAGATTCAGGCCTAGGTTCCACAGGTCCATTGCCATCCAGCATAGAGGGTAGGAATGCGTGAATCCCTGTTTGTTGATGTACCACATGACTGTGGTATTGTCTGTCCTTATCAGCAGATGTCCTTGCTGGAGGAAAGGTTTGAATGCCTCGATTGCATGCTTCACTGCCAGCATCTCCTTTAGATTTATGTGTAGATTCAGCTGGTCTTGAGACCATAGGCCTTGTATACACTTGTCTTCCATGTGTGCCCCCCAGCCTAGGTCTGAGGCGTCCATGGTGATGGTTTGCCTTGGTTGTGGTTTGTGGAAAGGCAACCCTCTGTTGGTCTGGCAGGCCTGAGCCCACCACAGGAATTCTTTTTTCAGACATGGAATGATTGGTATCATGGTTTCTAGACTGTGTCTGTGTTGAGACCATACATTCCTTAGGTACCACTGTAATTTTCTCATATGCAGCCTGGCATGCGGGATCAAGATTATGCAAGATGCCATGTAACCCAGGGCCTGCAGGGCTTTCCTTGCAGTAAGCTGAGTTTGTCTTGTCAAAGCCATGAAGTAGACTGGTAGTTGCTTTTGTTTTTCTTCTGTGAGAAAAGCCATCTGAGTTATTGTGTCCAGTTCTGCACCCAAAAATGTTATCCTTTGGGATGGCACTAGTCTTGACTTCTGGATGTTGACTGTGTATCCCAAGGCTTGTAACAGTTGTATGACATAGGTCAAATCCTTTATTATTTTTGTCTTGTTGTCCGCTTGTATTAGGCAGTCGTCCAGGTATGGGTAGATCTGAATTCCCTGAAGCCTGCAATGTGCAATTACTGATGCCAGGCATTTCGTGAATACTCTGGGCAGTAGATAAGCCAAAGGGCAATGCTGAGAATTGATAATGCTCTGATCCTGCAAGAAATCTGAGGTGTCTTCTGCAATCTGGTCGTATAGGGACGTGCAGGTATGCCTCCTTGAGATCTAGAGTCACCAGCCAAGACTCCTTGCCCAACATGGGAAGAAGTTGCTGTAGGGTCAGCATCTTGAATTTTGGTACAATGAGATATGTGTTTAGTGCGGACAAGTCGAGAATAGGCCTCCATTGCATTTCTTTTCTTGGTACAAGGAATAGTCTGGAGTAAAATCCTTGGCCTTGTTCCATAGATGGTACCCTTTCTATTGCTCTCATCCTTAGTAAGTTGATGATTTGTTTTAGAGCCTCTGGCTTGGTGGAAGGTTTGGCATTCCTCTCTTTTTTGGTAAAGTGTGGAAGTGAAACCTGCAGCCTTTGTCTATTGTTTGCAATGTCCATTTGTCTCCTGTAATGCAATGCCAGTTTTTTGAAAATAAAGCTAACTTTCCGCCCAAGGGTGCTTCCAGTTGCTCCCTGGTAGGCGGAATCAGAGCCAAGTCATTGTGTCTGTCCTGTGGAAGTGGTTGTAGTTGCAGCTGTGGCGGTACTCCTCTGGTTGGCAGGTTGCCACTGACGACCCCTGTAGGCACCCCTAGATTGACCTCTGCCTCTTGGGCGTCTATTTCTGCCTCTCTGTGCTCTGGAGGTGTCTGGAAAGGACCAATGTTTTGAAGGCCAGTTTCTGCTGAACCTCGGAGGTTGGACCTGCAGAAAATCCTTGACTGTTTGCACAGATTTAGCTTTTTCTTCCACTTTCTTTAGAAACTCCTGTGCAGGGGAGCCAAATAAACTTTGTTTCTCCATAGGGGCATCTAGGAGTTTAGACTTGACATGGTCTGGCAAGGATTGCTCTTTTAGCCAGGCATGCCTTCGAATCACTGCTCCAGTCATAGCTGATCTAAATGAAGCCTCCAGTGCATCATAGCCACATTTTAAGAAATGATTACTGACCTGCTGAGAGTTGTGTACCAAATCCTGAAGGGACTTACGGTCTAAAGGTTCAGGAGAGGAAAGCTTTTTATTCAGCTGATCTAACAAACATTCCTGGTACTGTATCATATGGAATTGACAGTTTAAAGCCCTGGCAGAAAGAGTAGCAGATGTATAAACCTTTTTACCCCATCTCTCTAATGCTCTTGACTCTCTTTCAGAGGGTAGGGGGTTTTTGGCAGTGGCAGCTGCAACACCCTTTGGGCCCTGAGAAATAGTTTCTGGGTCTGCAGCATGGGCCTTATACAAGTGGAAGTGAGAATCCGGAACCCTGTAATATCTGTCAGGTTTGGCAGGGGCCGGGGGAAGAGAATCAGGGGCAGAACTAGCAACATTGTATGCATCATCAACAACTGATAGTACAGGTGGTATGGCTAAAGGCCTATGCTGTGGCAAGTGTAAAAAAGTCCTTAGCCTTTTCCTAGAATCAGAAAAATCCTGACCCTGCCATTGAAAGTGTTCCCTCATTGAGTGTAAAGTTTCCCCAAAGGAAAATTCTTCTGGGGGGGAGGCAGAAGGAATTGAGTCTTCTGCATCCGAATCCTCATAAGGAGAATATGGTCCTTCCTGATGGTCTGATAAATCTGATCCATCCGAGGAATAATTAGAGGAGAGAGGTTCAGGGGGTTCAGTCCTAGGCCTTTTGTCAGGAGGAGGTTGTGAGGCCCTGTCTGGGTGAGGCTGGGATCCCCTAATCAGAGATATAAGGTCCTCAGCAAGGCTGAGAATCTGAGAGCTTGAGGAAGGTCTCTGAGAGGAAGCTTTTGTTGGTAAGGCCTTGGAAATTTTAGCTGCTTTAGCCCTGGAGAAGGCCTTAATAGACATGGAAGCAGGGGGTCTAGCTGCCCCACGTGCAGGAGTAGAGATGTCCAACGGAATGGTGTCGGACAATTCTTGTGCGCCTGCTTCTTCGGTAGGAATTTCTGTAGCCGACTCAGCCGGGGCCACTCTGGCCTCGGTTGTCGGAGGCATGTCTTCGGCAGAAGGAATAACCGAGGACTCTGTTTCAGCCGAAACCGAGACACTCGTGGTATGCCTAACCGTGGTTTCAGCCGAAACCGCGGGCCGCGAGTGTCGGACCTTTTCCTTGCGTTTTTTGGCTAAATGTGTAGTCGGAGTCTCCAACGGCATTTTATATGCAAAAGCGGGACCAAAAAACTCTTCTGCAAACTCCGACCGACGTCTAAGTGTCCGTCGGTTGAAGGAAGCACAGGCTAAACAAGCTGATACGTCGTGGTCTGGGCCTAAGCAAGGAAGGCAGTAAGAGTGGAAATCCTTATGAGGTATTTGTTTCCCACAAGTTAAACAATTATTTCCTTTGTCTGACATCGGCTGAGGCAAGAAAGAGTCCCCAACGGGGTACTTAGCTTTTTTAGAAGTCTTCGGTAGCTGAAATCTCTGGATCTGACCGACCGGCACTTGCAAACAGCTTCTGCTTCGGGCACCGCGCGGCAAGAAAGACTGAGGAAAATGGCGTCGGCTGATGCCTTTATACCCCAGAAGCTATGACGTCGGGTGAAGTGCGATATCAGCCGAGGCCAGACCCAGACTTTGGAATCCGGCCGACCGAAGGGCTGCCTGAGGCAGGACAACCCATATGTTATGACTGCAGATGCATCCTTGAAGGACATCCTTGGTTCTGCATACAACCCCTTCCCCTGGATTGGAATCTGTTAAAGTTAACACTCCTGCCATGGGGCACCATCACCAGGAGTGTCATAGAAGAAAAAAAAATCCTCAACTTCGGGTTTCTCAAAAAGGACCTTTGAGGGGTGGAGAAACATACTGTCAGACAGTTTCTTCCCATTCTGTTCACTCCAGGTCAAAGTATTCTTGATTTTTGGACGAGAGTGAAACCACTGTATGGGGCATTTGGAAAAGATGCCCTAAACCAGTCTGTAAAATTACCAAAGAGCATCCAGGTATGACAGCATATCACAGCAGTACCTGCCGAGTGGGGCACACCATCTAAAGTGCTCAAAAAGAAGCCTCATAGATACATTTAAGATGAATTGCATAGCTGATCCTCTAGAACCGTTGTGCCTCCTTTGGCTGCTGTGCTGATACAGTCGGTCATTTGTGCCAAATAGTTCAAATCAAAAAATATGAAAGTGGCTAATACACAGGTGCACTTCCCTAGGTAGTCCAACACCTTAGACTCCTTATTCAGGCAGGTGAACTGTTGAGCTCCCTTCAGAGACCTCCTTCTTGGTGGCTGCAGCAATCATAAGGGCATCCACCTCCAGGCCTTTGCTCCAAAAGGGTCTAACCATGGGAAGGAATAGCATTTCATTGGTTTTCCAGGATACTGACTGATTACATTGGGTTCCCTCTACTCCCTCTCTGGGACACAAGTGACAAAGGCTTCTGAAGGGGAAACCATCTGGGACATTGCTGGACCTGCTCCAAGCACCTCAAGAAGTACAGACTCCTCAGGGAAGGGGGCTTTGGGGGGTCTATTCCCCACACTCGCTCTCATCAATTCCAGTAAGTCACCAAATCAGCTGCCCTTGCAGGGGGATTTTGGGGACTACTCTTCTTTGAGGTTGGTATCTTCAATAAGTGACTCATTGGAGGAGTCCAGATGCTTCCTCTTGCATTTGCTTTTCAAATGACCCTCCTACAGAGGGGAAGCCATAACAGACAATGAAGAAGCAGGAGATCCTGTAACATGGAAAGCCTTGAGATGTAATGCTGTGGGCTGCCCCCAATCCAACTGATATGATCCCAAGGAGCTAGAAGGTTGGAAGAACTGGGATAGGCATGATTAAGTAACTGAAGCCCCAGTCCCATATGAGACAGAATCACCTCTACCACATTAAACACAAACACTGATGCCAGATGGCTAGGCACTGCTCCCCTCTGATCTGCTCACCAAGAGAGAGAGAGAGAGAGAGAATGAGACTGGTACCCTATGTCAAACCCCACTGGATCCATTGTTGAGATCAGAGCCATTCTACAGCACTCAAGGGAAAGGATGGTTCTCAAAGTCTAAGCGTCTATCTCAACCCACGGGCACTGGCCCCAATGTTTTGGCTCAGAGATGTGCTCAGCTCAGAGGGAGTCAGAGTAGAGAACATCAAGGAAGGAGCCAATGGCTGAAGCAGCCAAGCTCTCTGCACCAACATGGGGTTGGGCAAGGGAGCAGTCAGACCAGTGGGCCTTAGCAGAGAAGGATTAGCTGAGGGAGGAACAGACTAGGCTGGAGCCGAGGTCAGAAGAATCTCTGGTCACAGAGGCAAAGCAAAGAGGATGTTTCCTGGGTTCATCTAGGCCTATAAGTATGTACACATCAGCTGCTCTAAATCAGATCCCTAAAAACTTCGAGCTGACATAGGCATAGAAAAAGCAATGAACTCTGGCTTTGAAGGTTTAGAAGAAGATTGATCAGGACGTTGGATCCAAGAGCAGGAGGCTCAGATCCAGGTGGGGGATGGTTCCAGTGAAAATTCAGCTGGAGTAATGTGCAGGAATGAACAGTGGAATCTTGCCAAAGAAAAAGCATGTGCAGCAGAAATGCTCAAGGTCGGACAATTAGATGACTCAAATCCTGGAGTTGAGGCAGCAGGTAATAAGCACTGAAGGAATGCCAAAGACATAATTTCAGTTACAGGTGCTGAAGATCTGCAGATATTCAGATCCAGATTCCCTGCCATTGAATCACAGGAACATTTATGCTCCTCTCTCTCTTTTGCTTTGCTCTTATTTCTAAAAGTCTTCGATCTATCACTATCCGCTCTTACCCTGGCTTTGTCACTCTTCTTCTCACCCAACTATTTTGCAAAGGAAGGGGAACGTGAAATGTTAAAAGAGGTGGAATCAGGTTGACAGTGGCCTTTCTTTTGACACTCACATTGCTAAAGTGGTTAGAAAGACCTTCTACATTGCCCACCTGATCATGAAGGGATTCACATCCAGATCAAGTGAGGTCATTGTTCCCCTGTACTCTTCACTTATCAGACCAATGATCGAGTACAATGCCCCATTCGGGGTGTATCTCACCAGACACCTGCAGCAATTGGAGAGACCCCAAAAGTTCCTCACCAAAAGGATAAAGGGACTCCAAAATCTGTCATATGCTGCCAGACTGAAGAAACTCCAGCTCTATTCAGTCGCATACCGCCTGCTCAGAGGTGACCTGTGCCAGACATACAAGGCCATATCCAACCCGGAATTAATGGACATGCTCCACCTCAAAAAATCCAAATCTACCAGATCCACCAGAGCAAGCGACTTAAACCTTAGCACGGATATAAATAGGACATGCTGGAGGGATAGATTTGTCACCCAGAGACTCCCTATGCTGTGGAATAAAATCCCGGTCCATGTGAGGCAGAGCACCTCGCTGGCTCTGTTCAAGAGAAATCTTGACCGGTGGATGGGAGATCATAGGTTTACCCCGGGAATCATCTCTGTGTCACTGCTGGACAGAGGCACAACAAACTAATGGGCACAGTTTTTTTTAACATAAGGGGTGGCGTAAGCCACAAAACTTTGGGCTAGGCTTATAAATGCCTTAGGGCAGATAGCCTAGTATAAACCTATGAACCTATGAACCTATGGGACTCTTCAAAACAATTCCACTAGTGTCATCAAAGGCTTTTGGCCCAAAGATCGAGCATGCCTCGCATTCCAGTTTGAGGTGACCAACATCTAAACAATACACACAGTGTGCGTCTTGGCGGAGGGTCAGCTTATGCCCACACCCAAAAAACTTTTCAAATCCTGAAGATTTCCCAATGACAAACCTGAGGGGAAAGAACAAGATAAGCAAACATAACTGACCAGAAAATCAGAAACATCTACTAAATACAGTTGCTAACAAGAGAACCATGTACTATCAAATATAAAGAACCTCACTACTATATAAAAATACTTAGCATGTAAACATTTTTCTTTTTTGGAAAAAGAGCATCAAAGCCACTAGACGTCAAAAGGTTTTACAAAAAAGGAGGGATAAAAATCAGAAAAAAATACCACTAACTACCCAAAAAACTAACTCTGACACAATGTGAAGCACAGACACATTGTAGTAGAAAAACAACAGAAGTTCTACTTATTGCACTGGAAGAGCTTGAGACCACATCTGATGCAAGAAGGCAAATGAGATTTGCGTAGATTCAGAGAGTGGAGTGTATTATTGGTAGAGGAGGAGGAGCTTCAGGGCTGAAGAATTTGAGTTGCCGGCCTCATAACAATTTATCAACAGGATGAGACAAACGGAAAAAGACATCAAATCCCAGGAAGTTTTGAAGCAGGAAACTTTACAGTCTTCTAAATCTCTTCTATAAATGCCGACTCAAATAAGGTAATTATCCAGGTAGGGGTAGATGTGAATGCCTTTGATTCTGCAATAAACAATTACTGGAGCTACGTAATTGGTAAATGTCCTGGGGACAACAGACAAGCCTAAAGGCAAGAAGGTTAAGTGATAACGGATACCCCTTGCTTCAAGTCTCAGAAACTTTGTATCTCCGTGGCAATGGAAATACTGGAAGTAGGCAGTCTTTATATCTACAGTGAACAGAAAAGCCTATGAAGCAAAAGACATAAAAGGCTCTGCAATAACGTTTGAACTCTAGGACTAGACAGAGTCTTCAGTAAGACCCTATTCTATCATCTCCTTTTGGTATACTGTATTGCGGCCTGAGGAAGTCTGTTTCTTGGGAACAGGAAGAATTCCTGTGAATTAAGTGTGGTTATAACTGTGGTCTATATGCCCCTGAGTGCTATTGTCACTCAACGTTTTTTTTCTTTTTTTTTATTTATATGATGAATATATAATGCAAAATGCTGGGTTAGATCAATCCGAAAGCTAGAATCAAAATTACCAGAACTGATACTGAACTTCAGGCAAGCAGATAAAAACACTCTGATGGGAAAAAAGTGAGGAACAGCTAAAGAGCCTAATAATGAGAAAAAAGAAAGTAACCTGGCTTACTGCTCAAGAAAAAATAACTAACTAAAATTATGTTAATCTAGTCTTGTCAATTATTTGCAAGCAGATGAAGAATCTAAAAGATGGTTGCATTTGGAAAGGAAAGTTATGGCAAATGCAGAAAAGATTTTAAAGAGCAGATGCACCGCATTTTCAACAAATGTACATATAATCAAAAGGTATGGCTTTCCCATTGCTAACATATGGCGGTAAAACATGGACTAAGTTAAGACTGTGAAATGGAAAAATCAGTGCTTTGGAATTGTGGTTTTGGCCAAAATTAATAATTGTGTCAAGTTCAAAAAGATCAGATCACGCAGTATACTTAAGAAAATAAACCCATAATGATCACTGGAAGGTCTGACAGTAAAACAAAGTGAAATATTTCAGTCACATAATGTGAAAGATGGGATTCATTAGAAAAGACACCGGGAAAGATCAAAACCAAAAGAAGGTGAAGAAGGAAAAAGCTAAGACAGAGGCAACATTACTGAATTAATGAACATGAATTTGAAAAGACCTTAATGCAGTTGTTGACAGACAAACCTGGTGCACTTAACTCCTTAATGTCATAAAATCCTAGACTCTATTTTAAATGACTTAGCAGCAGCCCCTTATTTACATCCAGAAAAACCACAAGTCTTGACTGACCTTCTTCTATTCTTTTGTCAAAAGGTACAGATGGCTGGCAATATTTATAGGTGCATGGGGGGGGGGGAGGAAGGGTGGTTGCAGTGACATTTTTGTGAAAGGGTGGAATAAGTTTGATCGAGTCGTAAGTGCGGTCTCTGGGTGGCAAGGCCATGAGGCTTACCTTTCTACCACATCTGCCATTTCTTCTTGCAGCAGACTTACCTTTTTAGGATTTGTCTTTCTTGTGGGGGCATCTTCTGATAGACTAACTCCTCCTGCACTTTGCAGCATGGGAATAAAAGAACAGTTTCACAGACTAGATGTTTTTCTTTTTGTCTTCCGGTCATTTCAACACCTTTTGCATCAGGGGGTCCATATCAAAAGTTCATTGTCCAAGGATGCATTAAGGAACTCTACTTTAACATGGACTGACAAAGGTCAAGGTCCCAGTCTACCATGTATCCTACTAGCAGATCCTGCAGCTCTTGCCTTACATGACGCATCCAGTGCATCACAGCCATATTTCATGGAGTGTAAGATAAACTAGACAATGAGCTTGAAAAGCTCAAGTATCTCCTCTTTTAGGTCCTTATCTTTAATCCCCTCTGCCTTAGACTTATGGTAAGTGAGGAGGGACTGCTGACATTTTAGCATACAGATCTGGCAGTTAATGGTTCTAAAGATCCAGACATACATCTTAACTGTCCCTGATTTTGCTACATATTTTAAATTTTTTTGTAAATTAGTAATGATTACAGACAGGTCGGACTTCCAATATGGCTGCACATTGAATAAAGTACAGTTTTGTACCTACCATAAATGTAGATGTTCGAGTGCTCATACAGCTGCAGTCATTACAGATGGGTTATCCTGCCGTCAGGCGGGTCCTCGGTCGGCCGAATTCCAAAGTCTAGGTCAGGCGTCGGTTGTCGTCGCTTCTTCCCTGACGTCAGTGCGGCAGGGGTATAAAAGAGGCAGCCAACACCATTTTCTTCAGTTTTTCTTGCCCCAGATGTCAGGTGCCCTCAGAAGGAAGGCAAAGCATAATGTTATGCAAACATGCAATATAGAAAAATCAAAAAACAGTAGTTGCAAGCAAATACACCATAAAAGAATACCCCAAATAGGTTGTATGATAAGGTATTTGTCATAAGGCCTGTCCTAAGAGGGGACGGAGGGGAGGCAACCTGGACTGCAGCTGTATGAGCACTCGAACATCTACATTTATGGTAGGTACAAAACTGTACTATGTTCATCGTGCATACAGCTGCAGTCATTACAGATGGGAAGAATCCCAACGCTAAGTAAGGGTGGTAGGCACTAAGTGGAACTAGGAGGAGTGAGGATGCCCTGCAAGACTGCTGTGGCAAAACCCGCTCTAGATTTAGAGTATAGTGGAAGGTGATAGTGCTTGGAGAAAGTGTGCACTGAACTCCAAGTGGCTGCTTCCAAAATGTCCTTGGTAGGGACCCCCCCCTGAGGAAAGCTGCAGAGGTAGCTGTGGCCCTGGTGGAGTGGGATCTGATGCATGTAGGCACAGCTTTTCCATGAAATGAGTAACAATAGCGTATGCATTGGGCTATCCATTTTGAAATTGTCTGTTTGGAAATAGCCTTTCCTTGAGCACCTGTAGCATAGGACACAGAGTGTTGCTCAGATTTCCTGAATGGCTTTGTTCTGTCCAAATAATAACGAAGTTGTCTGTGAATGTCCAAGGAATGTAGTAGTCTTTCCCCTTTGTTTTGTGGATTTGGATAAAAGGTAGGTAAGTGGATAGTCTGATTCAAAGCTACACTGGATACTACCTTTGGCATAAAGGTAGGGTTGGTTCGTAAGGAAACTCTGTCCTGATGGAAAATGATGAATGGTTGCACAGCCATGAGGGCCTGTAGCTCCAAAACCCTGCGTGCTGAGGTGATAGCCAGAAGAAAGGCTGTTTTCTTTGACAAGTATTGTAGTTCTGTTGAAGAAGCTGGCTCAAAGGGGGGAAGGGTCAGCTTTTCCAATACGAAGTTGAGGCCCCAAGCAGGGACTGGTGGTTTCCTTGGGGGGTTTATATTTTTTGCCCCTCTGAGGAAGTGCCTTAAGAGAGGATGTGAGAATAAAGGAGGATCAGTGTTGTATTGTGCAGAAATGGCTGAAGCGTGGATCTTGATGGAGGAGAAGGAAAGGCCACTGTTTAACATCTCAGCTAGGTACTGTAAAATTTGAGGTATATTTATTACCCACGGATTCTGGCCCTTTTCTTGATTCCAGGCACAAAATCGTTTCCATTTGGCGGAGTAGGCTTTTCTAGTAGAAGGTCTTCTGGCCTCCAAGATGACATCCTGCACCTCCTTGGAGAGGAGAGTCTGTTGGGAAATTAAGGAATTCTCCATGCAGCTAGATTTAGGGTTTTGAGCTGGCTGTGAAGGGTTTTGTAGTTGTGCTGGGACAACAGAAGAGGGACTAGAGGTAGGATCCATGGTGGGGAATGTGTCAGGCTCTTCAGGAGCGGATACCAGTGTTGTCTTGGCCAGTCTGGAGCAAAGAAAATCATTTGTGGCCTCTCTGCTCTGGCTTTTAATAGAACTTTGGTCAGTAGAGGAAGAGGCGGGAAGGCATAAACTGTCAATGTTGTCCAACTGAAAGAGAGTGCGTCCACTTTCCAGGCCTGTGGATGATAGGTCCTTGAACAAAATGTTTTCAACTGGTAATTTCTGTGGGTGGCAAATAGATCTAGGTCTGGCTGTCCCCATGCCCGAGTTATCTTTGTGAAAACTTGAGGATGCAACTTCCATTCGTGTGGATCTGTCATATTTCTGCTTAGGTTGTCTGCCAGTGTGTTTTCCTTCCCTGGCAGGAATTGTGCCTGTAGTTGAATTAGCAATTCCAGTGCTGTGTTCCATAGGGTCATGGCTTGCCTGCACAGGGGGGTATGAATGAGTTTCCCCCTGTTTGTTTATGTACCACATCACTGTGGTGTTGTCTGTCCTTATCAATAACTGGCCTGGATGCAGTAGGTCTTTGAAGGTCATAAGAGCATTTTGCACGGCTAGCATTTCCTTTTGGTTGATGTGTAGGTGCTTCTCTTTTTGGGACCATTTTCCCCTGAATGCACTGATCTGCCATGTGTGCTCCCCAGGCGTAGTCTGAGGTGTCTGTTGTGAGGATTTGAGTTGCTTGAGGTACACAGAAAGGGAGACCTGTGTTTCTTTAGCATGCTTGAGTCCACCACAAAAATTCCTTTTGAAGGCATGGAATGAGTGGTATAATTGTTTCCAAGCTGTGGCTGTGTTGAGACCATAAATTTTTTAGGTACCATTGAAGTTTCCTCATATGCAGCTTTGCACATGGGATTAGTAGGATGCAAGATGCCATGAATCCCAGAGCCTGCAGGACTTTCCTTGCAGTTAGCCTGGTGAAATTTGCCATTTTGCTGAAGTATTGAGACAGTTGCCCTTGTTTGTCTGGCTTTAGGGTAGGCCATCTGGGTGGTTGTATTCAAGCTGGCACCCAGGAAAATTATCTGTTGAGAAGGTATTAGTTTTGATTTCTTTTTGTTGACTGTGTATCCCAGGAAGTTTAACAGTTTTATTACAAATGCCAGATGCTGCAATAGTATGTCCTTGCTGTCCGCTTGGATCAGGCAGTCATCCAGATATGGGTAGATTTGTATTCCTTGTAGTCTGCAGAAGGTGATTACTGATGCCAGGCATTTCGTAAACACTCTGGGCGCAGTAGATAAGCCAAAGGGCAATGCAGAGAATTGGTAATGGGTTGAACCTGCAAGAAATCTGAGGTATCTTCTGCAATCTTGTCTGATAGGGACATGCAGGTATGCCTCCTTGAGGTCCAATGTTACCAGCCAAGACTCCTTGCCCAGCATGGGAAGAAGCTGCTGTAATGTGAGCATCTTGAATTTTGGCACCTGTAGATATGTGTTTAGGATGGATAGGTCTAAGATAGGTCTCCAATCTTTGTCTTTTCTTGGTACCAGGAATAGTCTGGAATAAAAACCTTGACCTTGTTCTTTTGCAGGTACCTCTTGAATCGCTTTCATGTCCATGAGAGCGGAAATTTGTCTTTGTGCCTCTGCCCTTTGATTTTGTGGCAGGTTTGGCATGCCTCTCATTTTTGGAAGGGTGTGAAAGTGGAACCTGTAGCCTCTGTCTATAATGTCCAGAATCCATTTGTGTTTTGTAACAATATGCCAATTATTTGAGAATAATGCCAGTTTTCCGCCCAAAGGTGCTGCCATTAAAGCTTTCCTTGGCAGGTATAGGGGGAAGTCATTGTGTTGGTTTTCTAAATGACTGTGATCTATCTTCTCCACCTCTTGGGGTTGGTGCTTGCCACTGTCTTGCTCTGTAAGATCCTTGAGGTTGCCCTCTACCCCTTGGGCATCTGTATCTGCCCCTTTGAGGTCTGTCTGTGGCTGGAAAGGACCAATTTTTTGAAGGCCAGTTTCTGCTGAAACGTGGAGGTTGTATCTGCAGGAAATCTTTCACTGTTTGCATTGATTTCGCTTTTTCCTCCATTTTCTTTAGTACCTCCTCAGCTTTAACACCAAACAATACATCTTTTTGAAGTGGCGCATCTAATAATTTTGCTTTGACATGACCTGGTAAGGTTTGCTCTTTGAGCCAAGCATGTCTACGTATAACAGACCCTGTAACAGCAGCTCTACATGAGGCCTCTAAAGCATCAAAACCACACTGCAAGGTATGTTTACCCACTTGCTCTGCACCATGCAACAAATCCTGCAACTTTCAAATCTGGTTGTTCTGGCTGTATCATTTTGCTTTTCAACTGAGATAACAAAAACTGTTGGTACTTTAACATATGGAATTGACAGTTTAATGCCCTCATGGTTAAAGTGGCCAAGGTATACACCTCCCCCCCCACCTTTCTAATGCTCTGGAATCTCTCTCTGAAGGTAATGGGTTTTTAGCAGTAGAGGCCTTAATTCCCTTGGGACCCTGTGAAACAGTTTCTGGGTCAGCAGTATGGCTTTTATATAGGAACTGATGAGAATCAGGAACCCGGTAATACCAGTCTGGTTTAACAGGAGCTGGAGGTAAAGAATCTGGATTAAGGCTGGCTTCTGTGTACACATCATCCAAAATATCTAAAACAGGAGGGATAGCCAGGGGCCTATGCTGGGGGAGCAGTAGAAATTCCCTGAGCCTTTTCTTGGAATCTGAGTAATCTTGGCCTTCCCAGTAAAAGTGTTCCCTCAATGTATGCAGGGTTTCCCCAAAAGAGTAGTCTTCGAAAGGGGAATAGGCGTAATCCTGGTCCTCAGAGTGTTCTGAGGTAATAGAAGCCTGATTTGAGGAAGGGTAGTCTTCCTCTAATCTGGGTCTTTTGTCAGAGGGGGGTTGAGAACCCCTGATAAGAGTAATCAAATCCTCAGCCATATTAAGCATCTGCTTTTTAGGCATGGGGCCTTGAGAGGAGGTCCGAGGACCCTGTTTTTTGGTTTTCATGGTTGCTTTAGATTTAGTGAAAGATTTAATAGAGAAGGTGGAAGGCCTGAAAACGCCTTCAGAAATGGCAGGCCTGTCTAAATTCTGAGTTTCTCCGCCAAGAGTGGCGTTGGTATCTACAGTAGGAATGGGGACCGAGGATCCTGCGACCTCGGGTGCTGAAGTCACCGGTAATGTAGTTTCATAGGTACACATGGGCTGCGTAGGTGCCTCGCTGAGAACCGGAGAACCGGTAGGTGGCCTAAGCGTGATCTCAGTAGTCGGTGCGGACCTCGGATGTCAGTCCTTATCTTTGCGTCTTTTGCACAAAACTGGAGTCGGAGTATCCGGCGACATGATATAATTAATTTTTTTGCCAAAAGGGCAAACTCCGCCCAGCACTTAATAGTGCGCTTGTTGAATCTAGCACAAAAACGACAGGCCGAAACGTCCTGGTCTGGGCCTAAGCAAGGTATACAGAAAGAGTGGAAATCCTTATGCGGTATTTGCCTCCCACATGAAATGCAATTATTAACTTTGTCTGACATCGGTCAGAGGCAAGAAAAGTTTCCCCATGGGGTACTTAGCTTTAAAGAAGACTTCGGCTGAAATACTTTCGTAAATCTCAGGAGCTGGCCGACTGGCACTTGCGAACTGCTTCTGCTTCGGGCACCGCACGGCAAGAAAGACTGAAGAAAATGGTATCGGCTGCCTCTTTTATACCCTGCCACAATGACGTCAGGGAAGAAGCGACGACAACCGACGCCTGACCTAGACTTTGGAATTTGGCCGACCGAGGACCCGCCTGACGGCAGGATAACCAATCTGTAATGACTGCAGCTGTATGCACGATGAACATCATCTTGTTTCTACCTCTCCCAGTGTGAAAACTGGAACTCAGCAGAGAAAGCCAGTAGACTTGTATTTATGGGTAAATTTTAGTAACTGGCCAGTAAGTGCACTGCCTGGATGCCAGGAATAAAATACAGAAAACCTGGGGAAAAAATCAGCTACAAAAAGTGAGGCAGAAACACTGACTAGGGAGAATTCTGCATCTGTTCAGCAAAAAGCAACGCAACTTTCAAACATAACTTCCAGTAACCTACAGGAAGATATAAAAGACAACTGCATACAGACCTAGTTAAAATAAACAAAACACCGATGCAGTACATCAACACAAACAACAAAAGGCTGGAAAACAAGGAAGAAGCTTTAAACAGATACTCAGAAGAGATGATAAAGCTGCAAAAAATCAGAGGTCGAAATAAAGAAAAGGATGGCTGAATAGGAGACTGCTCAGGAAGAGATGTTTAAAAAAAGAATTAGAGGACAAAGCACAAACGGAAAACCTGAGATTTTCAGTTATACTACAGAAGCTAGAAGAACAGACTGCATTAATTTTATGAAAGCACAAATAAGCAACTGGACTGGTATTCCACAGCAGGAGTTGTCATTTGAAAGGGCACATAGTGTGTATGCTCCAAGCCTGGCTATAAGAAAGCAACCTAGACCTTTAATAGTAAATATGGAATCCTACCAGTAGGAGGAGTTGATTCTGACAAAATTGTGACAGAAGGACAAAGTACTAAAAGTGAGAGACAGCAGAGTGTTTGTGGAGAATGATTACTCATTGTACACCAGATGGAAGAGGAGCAAATTTATTCCACTATTCAGTGAATGTTGAGATGCAGGTGCTCGATTGAAACTGCTGTACTCAGCAGGTATTCTTCCTTGCTGAGACAAAATCATTTTTTGATGAAGCACATGCTAAGTAGGAAATACAAAAGTTTGTCCAACAAAGTAAGCTGTGAAACAGATGGAAATTCTGCTTCTAGTTCTTCTGGTAATAAAGACCAGAGAGAGACTGTAGCTGTGCAACCTTTTCCACTGTTTCAACAGTGGAGGGGAGCACAAGAGTTGACTAGAAGAATCGAGAGTATGTTGGAAATGAAGCAGAGACAGGATTTGGGAGATGAACAATAATAAAACCAGTACCAAATATAGGATTACAATGCAATAATTATATTTATGAAATACGACAGAACAAGAAACTCTGGACATACTGAACTTTTTCAGAGTCTGCTGGACTTGTGGGGGAGTCTAAAGCATATGCCCTACTTCAAGTCATTAATGTTTGGAAAAGTGCTTTGGGTAGGGCAAGAGGTAGGAGAAAGTTAACTGTAAGTAAATAATTTTTCCTTAAATAGGATCAATTTTGTGGCATGTGGTTTTCTTTACATGCTATAAAGTTTTTTCAGTTATTTTTAAGTATAATATGGATTATAAATAGGTGCTATTTTTTTTCTTTTCTTTCTCCCTCTCTTCTTATTCAGTTTTAAGAAATGCAGGCATTGCAATGCATAAACAGCCTGGTTAAAAAGCATAAGAGAGATTAATGTCTTTTTGACCATTCCTGCAAGGGGAAATGACTGCATTAAAGACCTTAGATTAATTTAACACATTTTGAAAAAGATAGCAAATGAAAAAGAACATTGTATATTATGAGACTTTTTTTTCTAGCAAATATATAGAAGTTCAGTAACAATTCTGCACAAGGTCTTCGTGTTTCAATGGAAACAATCTGATAAAGAAACTGTCTGCCTGGTTCTCAAGTCTCCATGGAAACAATCTGATCAACAGAAACTGGCTAGTCTGATGGAGAGTGATTGGCTGAAGAAAAAAAAAATAAGAGATAACTTGGCTAAGAGATGATGTTCTTAGAAAACATTCAGGGTAATAAGAGATAACTTGGCTAAGAGATGATGTTCTTAGAAAACATTCAGGGTTTTTCCCAAAGTAGATAATTTTCTCTGAAAGCATTCAAGGGCTTTCCCAAGGTAGTTAATGTTCTCTAAAAACATACAGGGGTTTTTCCCAGCTAGGAGAGCTATAAAGACAAAACAAAACCAATAGGCATTTAGTGCCTCTTAGCATGGATTACCTTTCCTTTAAGTTAACTCAAGTCTGTAAGTGCCGCTGTCAGTTTGGAACTTTTGTTCCTATTGGGAGGTTAAAGCTTCAATAACTGAAGGTGTACATAGTTTTGTGTGTTAGTATTAAGTTAATAGGATTTCGGAGGATATTGGAGGTGTTTTTTTGTTTGAGGGTTTTCAATAATGTGACATAGGCTCAAATGGATGACAAGAAATAACTGTATAAAAGTTCAACCTGCCAAACAGTGTATGCATGCAACACAAAAGTTGGAACTAGACATTTAACAAAAAAGGTGTACATAAAATGTGGGAATAATAACTTTTTAATACAATGATGCTTTTTCTAATGTCTTTAAATGTAAATGACCTCACAGATAAATGCAAACAAGAAAGAGTAGTGAACTATACTAAAAAAGTACAGTTTTGTACCTACCATAAATGTAGATGTTTGAGGATCCACATTGCTGCAGTCATAACCTGTGGGTAGTCCGCTGTCCTCGGTCGGCCCGAATACCAAAGAGCTAGGCTGGCGTCGGTCATAGTCGCCTAGAGCTGACGTCAGTACGTAGTAGTACTAAAGCGCATGACCGACGCCATATCCTCAGTCTTTCTTGCCCCAGATGTCAGAAGGCCTAAAGATGAAGGCCAGAACTAAAAAGCCCAACAACCACCAGTGTGGAAATAAAGAGTATCCCCAAAAAGAAACCCAGCAAGCACAACTATAGAGGGGAAGGAGGGAGGGATAATTGGACTGCAGCAATGTGGATCCTCGAACATCTACATTTATGGTATGTACAAAACTGTACTATGTTCTTCGTCTCACATTGCTGCAGTCATAACCTGTGGGTAGAATCCCAAAGCAAAGGAAAAGGGAGGCTGGCAAACTACAAAGCATTAGGAGCTGCTAACATGCCCTGTAAAACTGCAGTGGCAAACCCAGCCCTGGACTTGGAATAAAGAGGGAGATGGTAATGCTTAGTAAAAGTGTGTACTGAACTCCAAGTAGCTGCCTCCAAAATATCCTTAGTAGCTACACCCCTTAGAAAAGCAGTAGAAGTGGCAGTAGCCCTAGTAGAATGAGGTCTGATCCCAGCAGGAACATCCTTCCCATGATGAGAATAACAAAAAGCAATACAATGACCAATCCACTTTGAAATAGTCTGCTTTGAAACAGCTTTCCCTTGTGAACTCAAAGCAAAAGAAACAAATAACTGTTGAGACTGTCTGAACTCCTTAGTTCTGCTCAAATAGCAACGTAGCTGCCTGTGGATATCCAAAGAATGCAAGACTTTTTCCCCTTTATTTTGGGGATCAGCATAAAAAGTAGGCAAATGAATAGACTGGTTCAAGGCCACATTAGAAACCACTTTAGGCATAAAAGTAGGGTTAGTTCGCAAAGAAACTCTATCCTTATGAAATATCAAAAAGAGTTCAACTGCCATGAGTGCCTGCAATTCAGATACCCTCCTAGCAGAAGTAATGGCCAACAAAAAAGCAGTCTTCCAAGGCAAAAACTTCAGTTCAGACGTAGCTGCAGGTTCAAAAGGAGGTAAAGTAAGTTTCTCCAAAACAAAATTGAGATCCCAGGAAGGAGTAGGAGCTCTACGTGGGGGTCTTATATTCTTTGCCCCTCTAAGAAATTGTTTGAACAAAGGATGAGAAAATAAAGGAGGGTCACAATCATGATCCTAATCCAGGTTTTAAACTTACTGATGTTTTAATTGATTTTAAGAAATATATTAGAAAAATAAATTTAGAAGTTTTTTATAAAGATAGTATTCTATTAAGAGAAAATGAAGATAAGAGTGATATTTCTGAATCCTTAGTTTTAAAGAGCAAATTCACCCCACCTAACCATCCTACCATCGATATATTTGATAAGGTAGTGACCAGAGAAATTTATAATGAATATAATTACTTAAAAGGTATGAAGGAAAACCAAAATTTAACGAAGGAAGAGAATAAGTTATTGCAAACATTAAAGGGGGATACATCTATTCGTATTATGAAGCCCGATAAAGGGGGAGGAATTGCCATCTATGACAACTTGAACTATATACAAAAGATTTATAACATCCTACACTTTTCAGGTAATTACGTAGCTGTTTCAAGGAACGAATTAAATATTGCTTATCAAAGAATTGATTCGTATATTGAAGAATATTTGGTTGAGGCACGTATTACTGATGTTATATACAAGTTTATCAGAGTTAGCAATCCAACTTTAGCCACTATGGTGGGAATCCCCAAGATACATAAGAATACAAAAGACCCACCCCTGAGACCAATAGTCTCAGGCAGCTATTCAAAAACTTTCAATATAGGCAAATTTATTGATAGGATATTGAAAAATGTTTACACCTTTATACCACATATGGTTAAGGATTCGTGGTGTTTTTTATCTCAGTTTCCAGTTAAGGATCTAGATTTTACCAAACCATACATTATAGTTACTATAGATGTAGTGGACCTTTTCTCGTGTATACCCAAGGAAGAGGGCTTACAAGCTTTCTCGAGTAGCTTGACCAAACATACTGACCTGGAATGGGATACTATATGTTTGATTACAGAATTAATGGCCATTGTATTAGATAATAATTTCATTTATTTCGAGGGCGAGATTTTTAGACAGACAAAGGGGGTGGCAATGGGGGCAGCCTGTGCCCCCATTTATGCCAATTTAGTCATGTTAAATTGGGAAGATAATGTGTTATTCCCATCCAAATATTTTCAACATGTTCGGTATTATTCCAGGTTTCTGGATGATATATATATTATTTGGCAGGCCTCTGAAGGAGTGCTACATGAGTTTTTTGAATTTATCCAAGGGAGCAGCAATTTCTTGAAATTCACCCTCACACATAATAACAAAGGATTACCATATCTTGATACTTATATTGTTAATAACAATGGGAATATATATTCACAAATTCATTGGAAACAAACGTTTTCTAATAACTATTTGGATTTTTCTAGTTACCATCCACCTAAGGTCAAATATAATGTATTTAAAGGTCAAGTTATTCGAGCAGTGAGAATGGTTTCGGATGAGCATGATATGTATAATGAATTAACTTTAATTAAGGAATTTTTTAGCCAAAGAGGTTATCCCTTAGACATGATGAATGAAGTGATTTCTTTTGTCATTAGTCAAAGAGGTATAAAATATCTACCTTTATTGGGATCAGGAATTGTTCAAAATACTCCTATCATCAAAGAAGATGGAGTTAAACCCAGTTTTAAACGTGCCTGCATAATACCCTATTGTTTAGGGGCTGATAATATTAAAAGCATAATATGCAAATTTTGGTATATGATAAGCAATGATCAAATATTAGTGGATATTTTAGGTACAAAACCTAATTTTGTTTATCGGATGGGTTGCAACATTAAGAAGTTATTAACACAGCAACATCAAGTTAAAAACATGTGTTGCAAGTATTCTAGAAAAACTATAAGTAGGAAATGTGGATGTTGTAATTATTGTAAATTTATGTCCGGTGCAAGAAAGATTTATCTTAAAAATGGACACAACAGCATTGTTGTGAGTCAAGCAGGTAATTGTAATACGAAACAAGTTATTTACATGGCTTTATGTGACTTGTGCCCTGCCTTCTATGTAGGAAGAACTGAGCGTCAGTTGAAAAAACGCATATATGATCATATGTATTGTATTAAGAATAAAGATTTAAATAATGCCCTATACAGACACATTAATGTTAAGGGAATACAGCATACGTTCAAATTTAGTATTTTGGAAGTTATTCCTAATGATCCAAGAGGAGGCAACATTAAAAGTTTAATAGCCTTCAAAGAAACCTGGTGGCAGATACATTTAGATGCCACCAATCCACCGGGTTTGAATGAGTGTATTTCTATAAAATCTTTACTCATTTAATTATTCATTTAATTACACACAACACAAATTTACAAGTAATTAATTATGGTCCCCACTCATAATTTTATAATTTTACAAATTTGTTTATATATGCTTATGTTTGCATATTTTTGCATACCTATGTACGTTTTAGCTTATTTTTGAGTATTTTCACTTATGCTTATGTTTGCATGTTTACTCTTATTCTTCATTATTTTTTGATTATTTTTGACCATCCTCAACATCATTGAGTACTATAATTACAAATATATATTTTTTGATGTAGCATGCTTACAATCTTTTTATAGAATTATCTTATGAAACACTTCATAAAATTAATATATTAAATATTTATATTCATATTATTTATTATATTTATTATTAAGAGGCATAATAGTATATTGAGAGTTTGTAAAATATATCCATTATTGGAATTTTGCAAAAAAACTTTTTTTATATATAAAAAATCATTTATAACAGATTTTAAAGATTTTTATAACATTTTGAATAACACATATAACATTATCAAATAACACATTTTTAACATAATTCTCTATAAATACATACAGTATGTTATTATGAGATTATTACTATGATTATTTAAACGATATATGTATCAGCATACTTATATTAATATTAGTCTTTATTGGCAAAAAAACTTTTTGTGTAATTTTTTTGTGTAATTCTTTTGTTTGTAATTTTTGTGTAATTTTTAAAAAAATTTTCTCACAAGAATCACCCACATATAGCAATTTATTAATTTATCAATTTATTGTAATTTAATGTAATTAATTTATAGGATAGTATTTATATTTATTACTTATATATTTATGTAACAATTTTATTACATCCCACAGGTAGTGATATTTAATTATTATCCACAGCACTTCTGTTTTAGATATTATTAGTATATTTATTAGCATTTTTATTAGGCTTCAATTTGCGCTGGGAATTATTTCAGGATTTATTATTCTGTCTTCATTTTTATATATTTATTATTTATATCCATAGATAGCTTACTGTAAGACATTAACTACACTCATACATATTCTTTATTGAAGCATTATTTTTATATGCTTGTTCATCTGGTTCTGAAATGGGCTTAAAGACTGCTGGAAAAATTTCTTTACCATTCGTAGTATTTGTCGTACAGTCATATTCAATTTGTAATTCATATGTTGTTTTTAGATGTGCACTGTTGGAGATGATAATTATGTTTCTTAAAAAATGTTTTTTAAAAAAATGTCTAAAAGGCAGATTGCAATTTTATGGCTGAACGCATTTAACGTTAGAAGTATACATTAGATGAATGTATTTCCGTATTGGCAGGTATATGCCTTATAGGAAGTGATGTAATACATTTTTAAAATGTTAGTAAGCAAAATTTTTGGCGCCAAAGAAGTTTTAAATTGAGTTGTTTTTGGCGTATACTGTTAGTTCTGATGAAGACCATGTAAATGGTTGAAAGCGCTTAACTGATTTTTAGGAGTATTATTCTGTCTTGCACTGTCCTGTTTGATGTTTTGGGGCTCCGTTCCAGTGCCTTGCATTTGAATGGATCCTGCTGTTCATTTATGTTATCGTTGATCGTGTGCACTTGGTATATTTTTAATAAACTGTGAGTTCCTACATCACCTTGTGGATTATTCAGCCCTTGTTCGCTCATTGGTGGGACCGGAGCATTGGTTTGCAGTTTCAGTTCTACAATATTTTATAAATGCAAACAAGAAAGAGTAGTGAACTATACTAAAAAAGTACAGTTTTGTACCTACCATAAATGTAGATGTTTGAGGATCCACATTGCTGCAGTCATAACCTGTGGGTAGTCCGCTGTCCTCGGTCGGCCCGAATACCAAAGAGCTAGGCTGGCGTCGGTCATAGTCGCCTAGAGCTGACGTCAGTACGTAGTAGTACTAAAGCGCATGACCGACGCCATATCCTCAGTCTTTCTTGCCCCAGATGTCAGAAGGCCTAAAGATGAAGGCCAGAACTAAAAAGCCCAACAACCACCAGTGTGGAAATAAAGAGTATCCCCAAAAAGAAACCCAGCAAGCACAACTATAGAGGGGAAGGAGGGAGGGATAATTGGACTGCAGCAATGTGGATCCTCGAACATCTACATTTATGGTATGTACAAAACTGTACTATGTTCTTCGTCTCACATTGCTGCAGTCATAACCTGTGGGTAGAATCCCAAAGCAAAGGAAAAGGGAGGCTGGCAAACTACAAAGCATTAGGAGCTGCTAACATGCCCTGTAAAACTGCAGTGGCAAACCCAGCCCTGGACTTGGAATTAAGAGGGAGATGGTAATGCTTAGTAAAAGTGTGTACTGAACTCCAAGTAGCTGCCTCCAAAATATCCTTAGTAGCTACACCCCTTAGAAAAGCAGTAGAAGTGGCAGTAGCCCTAGTAGAATGAGGTCTGATCCCAGCAGGAACATCCTTCCCATGATGAGAATAACAAAAAGCAATACAATGACCAATCCACTTTGAAATAGTCTGCTTTGAAACAGCTTTCCCTTGTGAACTCAAAGCAAAAGAAACAAATAACTGTTGAGACTGTCTGAACTCCTTAGTTCTGCTCAAATAGCAACGTAGCTGCCTGTGGATATCCAAAGAATGCAAGACTTTTTCCCCTTTATTTTGGGGATCAGCATAAAAAGTAGGCAAATGAATAGACTGGTTCAAGGCCACATTAGAAACCACTTTAGGCATAAAAGTAGGGTTAGTTCGCAAAGAAACTCTATCCTTATGAAATATCAAAAAGAGTTCAACTGCCATGAGTGCCTGCAATTCAGATACCCTCCTAGCAGAAGTAATGGCCAACAAAAAAGCAGTCTTCCAAGGCAAAAACTTCAGTTCAGACGTAGCTGCAGGTTCAAAAGGAGGTAAAGTAAGTTTCTCCAAAACAAAATTGAGATCCCAGGAAGGAGTAGGAGGTCTACGTGGGGGTCTTATATTCTTTGCCCCTCTAAGAAATTGTTTGAACAAAGGATGAGAAAATAAAGGAGGGTCACAATCATAGTGAGCAGAAATGGCTGCAGCATGAACCTTCACAGAAGAGAATGACAAACCCTTGTCCAGTAATTCAGTAAGATACTGTAGTGCAAAACTCAAATTAGGCACTGACACAACAAAACCCTTTGCAGTGCTCCAAAGAAAAAATCTCTTCCATTTATCAGCATAAACTTTTCTAGTGCTAGGCCTGGCTTCCAAAATGACATTTAAAACCTGTTGAGGAAGCTGAGACCCCACCGGCTCCATCACAGAATACGCCAGGCTGTCAGATGGAGGGACTGCACCTGGACATTGAGAAAATGATTGTTTGACTGGGACAACAAATGAGGAACCTGTGGCAGAAGCCAAGGAGGCTCCTGGATTAAACTTCTCAGCAGAGGATACCAATGCTGACGTGGCCAATCTGGTGCTATTAGAATCATGCAAGGCTTGTCCTGCCTGACTTTCAAGAGTACCTTGGGGAGAAGAGGCAGAGGAGGAAAAGCATAAACGTGAAGGTTGTTCCAACTGAAAGATAGAGCATCCACTTTCTAAGCATCTGGGTGGAACATCTTTGTACAAAATTTTGGAAGTTGAAAATTCAGTGGAGAAGCGAACAGATCTATGTCTGGAGTTCCCCAAGCCACAGTCAATTGTTTGAAAACCTGAGGATCCAGTTTCCACTCGTGGGGATCCACAATTTGTCTGCTCAATATATCTGCTAGGGAGTTCTGAGCTCCTGGCAGAAACCGTGCTTGAAGATTGATTCGAAAACTCAGAGCAGTCTCCCACAAAATCATTGCTTGCCTGCAAAGAGGGTAGGAATGGGTTCCCCCCTGCTTGTTGATGTACCACATGACTGTTGTGTTGTCTGTATCAACACCTGTCCCGGCTGAAGCAGGTCCTTGAAGGCTATCAAAGCAAATTGAACTGCTAACATCTCCTTCATGTTGATATGCAAATGTAGTAGTTTGGGAGGCCACATGTCTTGTATCCATTTCCCATTGAAGTGTGCTCCCCAAGCCAAGTCCGAGGCATCCGTCGTTAGGATCTGACTCGCCTCTGGTCGGGTCACAGAGAGTCCCTTGTTTAGGTGACATTCCTGAGGCCACCACAAGAATTCCTTCTGGATGCAAGGTATAATCCGAATGACAGTGTCCAAACCGTGGCAGTGTTGAGTCCACACACTTTTGAGATACCATTGTAGCTTCCTCATATGCAATTTGGCATTGGGAAGTACTAGAATGCAAGATGCCATGAACCCCAAGGCTTGAAGGACTGTCCTTGCAGTCAGCCTGGACATTACTGATAACTGCTGGAAGTAAAGATGAAGAGTTCTTTGTTTGTCCGGGGTCAGAAATGCCATCTGAGAAGCTGTATTCAGTCTCACACCCAGAAAGCACATGTCCTGAGAGGGTACTAGACTGGACTTTATTTTGTTCACAGAATACCCTAGGCACCTTAAAACTGCCATTACATACTGGAGATGTTGTAGTAATATATCTTTGTTTTGAGCAAGAATCAGGCAATCGTCCAGATAAGGGTAAATTTGTATTCCTCTCTGTCTGAAGAAAGCAATCACAGGAGCCAGAACTTTTGTGAATACCCTGGGCGCAGTAGATAAACCAAAGGGCAATGCAGAGAACTGATAATGCGAAGTACCAGCCCGAAATCTCAGGAATCACCTGCAACTGGGCCTGATAGGGATGTGAAGATAGGCCTCCTTGAGATCCAGGGTTACCATCCAGTGATCTTTGCCTAGCATAGGCAGAAGTTGCTGTAATGTTAACATCTTGAACTTTGGAATGTCTAGGTAGGTATTGAGAATGGACAAATCCAGAATTGGCCTCCAAGTGTTTCCTTTTTTTGGCACTAGGAATAGACGGGAATAAAATCCTAGGCCTACTTCTGACGGAGGGACCACCTGAATTGCCTCCATCTGCAAAAGCAGAGAAATTTGCTCCTGAGCCTCCAGCCTTTGCTGAGGAGGCACATCCGGCATGCCTTTGAAAGGAGGAAAAGTGTGAAAATAAAACTTGTAACCTTGATTTATTATATCCAACACCCATTGGTCCTGGGTGACCAAATTCCAGTTTTGTTTGAAAAGTCCCAACTTTCCTCCTAGAGGAGCTGCCAGAAAAGAAGGGTCTGGCAGCGGAAGATACAGGTCATTGGGTCTGCTTACGAAAGGGCTGACCCCTACCCTCACCAGAAGACTGTGCAGGAGAGCTCCAAGTCCTAGGTCTGAAAGAACCCTGAGCGTGAGCCCTGCCTCTACCACGTCTAGACCTGCCCTTAGACTGATAATCCGAGGAAGGATAAGACCATCCTCTAACAGGCCAATTTCTACTAAACTTAGGGGGCTGCACCTGCATAAAATCCTTGACCGTCTGCATAGACTTAGCCTTATCTTCCATCTTTTTCAAAACTGATTCCACAGGGGGGCCAAAAAGTACTTCAGATTGAAGAGGAGCATCCAAAATCCGAGCCTTAACATGCTCTGACAAATTCTGATCCTTAAGCCAGGCATGTCTACGAATAACTGAACCTGTAGCAGCCACCCTGGATGAAGCCTGAAGAGCATCAAAACCACACTGCAAAGAATGTTTGCCAACTTGATCTGATGCATGAACCAACTCCTGGAGCTCCTTACACTCTATACCCTCAGATAAAGCATCCACCTTAGATTTCAATTGGCCTAACAAAAAATTCTGATACTTCAGCATATGAAATTGGCAATTCAAAGCCCTAATAGCTAACGTAGAGGAGGTGTACACTTTTTTCCCCCACCTATCTAACGCTCTAGAATCCTTATTCAAAGGAACTGGATTCTTCGCCACAGCAGCCCTAACACTCTTCGGACCTTGAATAATAGTTTCTGGATCAGCTCTAGGACTCCTGTACAAATACTTATGTGCTTCTGGAACTCTGTAATACCTGTATGGCTTAACAGGGGCCGAAAGCAAAGAATCAGGATTAAGGGAAGATTCAGAAAAAACATCCTGAACAACATCTAAGACAGGAGGAATAGCCGAGGGCCTATGTTGTGGCAGAAACAAAAATTCCCTAAGCCTTTTCCGAGAATCTAAAAAATCTTGACCTTCCCACTTGAAATGTTCCCTCATGGAATGTAAAGTCTCAAAAAAAGAAAAATCCTCTGGAGGAGAAGCAGACGGACAGGAGTCCTCTGCATCCGAATCTGAATAGGAAGGGAAATCCTGAATTTCTTCAGCTGAGGATTCAGAGTAGTCAGAGGAATGATCCATTCCCTCTAAATCTGCCTCCACCCTAGGCCTCTTCTCTGGGGTGGGGGGGGGCATAGAACCCCTGATCAAAGTAATCAAGTCTTCTGCCATTTTCAACATATGCTTTTTAGGAACATGGGCTAGAGAGCTAGAACTATGACCAGGGCCAATAGGACAAGATTTGGCCTTAGCATGGCCTTTAGCCACTGAAGTAGAATGCCTAATAACCTTTTGTAAAGCTGGAACTACAGACACCTGAGAAGCACCCTCAGCCTGGCCTAACTCCTGAGAGGCCAACTCCTGTAAAAGTAAAGGTTCCCCCTGGGATTCAGCCGAAACCTCGGCAGGATCCACAGGTTCAACCGGAGGCTCCGTAGAACCGGCATCCGCAACGGACGACTGATCCGGTTTAGACCTTAAAGATTTATCCTTACGCTTTTTAGCGGTAGCGGGCGTCGGAGGATCCAACGGCATGTTATAGTTACACAGTTTACCAAAAACAAGCCCGGCACAGTCTAATCTTCGTTTAATGGTGCGCTTATTAAATCTAGCACAAAAGCGACACCCGACCACGTCGTGCTCAGGCCCCAAGCAAGGAATACAGAAAGAAGGATAATCCCTATGAGGTATCTGTTTCCCACAAGAAATACAATTATTAACTTTTTCTGACATCCGGATAACTGAGGCAAGAAAAGACAAAAATTTCCCCAACGGGGTACTTAGCCCAACTTGGTCTTTGGTCTGAAACTCGATAAATGAAAATTTCAGAACGCCGAACGGCACTTGCAAACGCTGCTTCTGCTTCGGACCACGCGGCAAGAAAGACTGGGGATATGGCTTCGGTCATGCGCTTTAGTACTACTACGTACTGACGTCAGCTCTAGGCGACAATGACCGACGCCAGCCTAGCTCTTTGGTATTCGGGCCGACCAAGGACAGCGGACTACCCACAGGTTATGACTGCAGCAATGTGAGACGAAGAACATCGTAGAGTGCAAATAGCTATGTAACAGGAGACACACTTGGAAAATAATGAACATGTGAACTTGATACAGAAAGGGTTTCAGGATGGTTATTCAGAATACCTGGGACAAAGGAAAAGAGGAGTACTTGTATTAACTAAAAGAGGAGCTCGAATATTGATAGAAGATAAAAAAGATGATAATGGCAGATTTGTAGTGCTAAGGGGCTACAGGCAAGGGAGGAGGATAACAATAGCATGCACTTCCATTCCACCTAAACTGCTGCAATGCAGCTTAAGAAAATTCTGGGAGAAATAGTCAGTTTTCAGCAAGGAATATTACTTTTAGGTGGGAAAGTACAGTTGTGTACACTTACCATAAAGGTAGATGTTAGAGTGTATTCACTGTTGCAGTCATTACATTTGGGTAATCTGCTGGAAGGTTGCCCTGAGTCGGCCTGAATTCCAAAGTCTTAGGTCCTGAGTCAGTTGCTTTCATGACATCAGGTCGTCAGGGGTATAAAACATGCAGCTGACGCCATTTTCTTTAGTTTTTCTTGCCCCAGATGTCAGGTGCCAAAAAAAAAAAAAAAAAAAAAAAAAAAAATATATATATATATATATATATATATATATATATACACACATGCATCAATATAAAAACTTTACCTTCATCTGCAAGCAAATACACCACATTCGTTGTAGAAGATAGAGAAGGAAAGATAAACTCCAGAATGAGTGGGGGATGGCGGGTGGGTAACCTGGACTGCAACAGTGAAAACACTCGAACATCTACATTTATGGTAAGTGTACACAACTGTACTATGTTCTTTGTGTTTCACTGTTGCAGTCATTACATTTGGGTAGAATCCCAAAGCTATAATTGGGAGGCTGGAGCTAAACAGCATTAGGTGCGGCTATAAGGCCCTGCAGAACTGCAGTGGCAAAGCCTGCCTTGGACTTAGAGTAGAGAGGCAACTGATAATGCTTTGTAAAGGTGTGAAAAGAACTCCAAGTAGCAGCCTCTAGAATGTCTTTGGTTGGTACTCCTCTGAGAAAGGCTGCTGAAGTAGCTGCAGCTCTGGTGGAATGAGACTTAATGCCCTTGGGCACAGGTTTACCATGGTGTAAGTAGTAGAAACGGATGCAGTGGCTTATCCACTTTGAAATTGTCTGCTTTGAAACAGCCTTTCCTTCTGATCCTGCAACATATGCCACTAGTAATTGCTCAGTTTTTCTTAGAGTTTTAGTCCTGCTCAAGTAGAATCTTAGCGGTCTGTGTACGTCCAAGGAATGCAGAATTCACTCCCCCTTGTTCTGCGGATTTGGATAAAAGGTTGACAGATGAATTGTTTGGTTAAGAGCCACACTGGAAACCACCTTAGGCATAAAAGTAGGATTTGTTCTCAGAGAAACCCTGTCTGGGTAAAATATGATAAAAGGCTCTACAGCTATGAGGGCCTGTAGCTCTGAAACTCTTCTTGCTGAAGTAATTGCTAGTAGCAGGGCTGTTTTCCACGATAAGAACTTTATATCAGCGGTAGAAGCTGGTTCAAATGGAGGCAGAGTGAGCTTTTCCAATACATAATTGAGGTCCCATGCAGGTAATGGTGATCTTCTAGGAGGCCTTGCATTTTTGGCTCCTCTAAGATACTGCTTTAGTAAAGGATGAGAAAAGATTGGTGGCTCTGTATTGTAATGAGCCGAAATGGCAGAGGCATGGATTTTAACTGAAGAGAAAGAGAGACCTCTGTCAAGCATCTCAGTTAAGTATTGTAATATCTGAGGAATATTTGGTTCTGCTGTATCAGTTCCTTGTGTTTGATTCCAAACACAGAATCTCTTTCATTTATCAGCATAAGATTTTCTAGTACTAGGCCTTCTGGCTTCCAAAATGACATCCATTACAGCTTTACTGAGAGGAGTTGTTTGTATAACGATCAGCCATGCTGCCAAGTTCAGTGTCTGGAGTTGATTGTGCAGAATCTGATTGTTTTGCTGGGACAGTAGTTGTGGTCTTTGAGGTAAGGTCCAAGCTGGGTATTGAGACAAGTTCCCTAGGACTGGGTACCAGTATTGGCGGGGCCAGTCTGAGGCAATTAGCATCATTCTTTGGTTTCTCTTGTCTGACTTTCAGGAGGACCTTGGCAAGAAGAGGCAGAGGAGGAAAGGAGTAAACTGATAGGTTTTTCCAACTGAAGGATAGGGCGTCCACTTTCCATGCTTGTCTGTGATAAGTCCTTGTGCAGAATCTTTTCAACTGATAATTTTGAGGAGAGGCAAATAGATATATGTCTAGGCTCCCCCATTTCTCTGTTATCATGCTGAAGACTTGTGGATTTAGTTTCCACTCATGAAGGTCCATAAGGTTTCTGCTTAAATCGTCTGCTAGAGTATTTTGCTTTCCTGGCAGGAATTGAGCTTGGAGATGTATTTGGTAGGTCAAAGCTGTGTCCCACAGTGCCATGGCTAATCTGCAAAGGGGGTATGAGTGTGTGCCCCCTTGCTTGTTTATATACCACATGACCGTGGTGTTGTCTCTGTCTTTATCAGTAGTTGTCCTGGATGAAGTAAGTCCTTGAAGGCTGTTAGGGCATTTTGAACAGCTAGCATCTCTTTCTGGTTGATATGTAGATGCATTTGATTTGGGGTCCATATGCCCTGAATGCATCTTCCTGCCATGTGGGCCCCCCAGGCATAATCGAATGCGTCTGTTGTTAAGATTTGGCTGGCAGGGGGTAGAGTGAAGGCCCGTCCCATGTTTTGGTGATATGCCTTTGCCCACCATAGAAACTCCTGTTGTAGGACAGGGTATGAGAAGAATCATGGTTTCCAGACTCTGAGAATGGTGATTACATAAACTTCTTAGGTTTGAAGTTTCCTCATATGCAGTCTCGCATATGGAATCAGTAGGATGCAGGATGCCATGAAGCCCAAAGCCTGCAGAATTTGTCTTGCAGATAACTGGGTTTTTGTCGCCATCAGTTTGAAGTAAGTAGTCAGTTGCCTTTGCTTCTCTGGCGTGAGGTTAGCCATCTGGGCAGTTGTCTTCAAGCTTGCACCCAGGAATGTTATCTTTTGAGAGGGTACCAGTTGTGATTTCTTTTTGTTTATTGTGTACCCTAGGCATGTTAGAAGCCTTTTCACAAACGCCAGGTGTTGAAGAGGAATGTCCTTGCTCTCTGCTTGAATGAGACAGTCGTCCAAGTAAGGGTATATTTGTATACTTTTTTGTCTGCAAAATGCAATTACTGGTGCCAGGCACTTTGTGAAGACCCTGGGCGCAGTAGATATGCCAAAGGGCAGTGCAGAGAATTGGTAATGCATTAAGCCAGTCTTGAAATCTGAGGTATCTTCTGCATGATTGTCTTATTGGGACATGCAGGTAAGCCTCTTTTAGGTCTAATGTCACCAGCCAAGCATTCTTGCCCAGCATGGAAAGAAGCTGCTGCAAAGTCAGCATTTTTAATTTTGGAATGTCCAGGTATGTGTTCAAAATTGATAAACCCAGTATTAGCCACCAGGCCTTGTCCTTTCTGGGTACCAAGAATAGTCTTGAGGAAAAACCTTGTCCTTTTTCCTGTTCTGGTACTGACTGAATGGCCCCCATATCCATGAGGGACGTAACCTGTTTCTGTGCCTCTGCCCATTGATTTTTGGGCAGATCTGGCCAACCGTTTGCCACTGGCAGTGTGTGGAAATGGAATCTGTGTCCCTGTGATACTATGTTTAGTACTCACTTGTCCTGGATTAACTGCCAATTTTGTGCAAAAAGTGCTAATTTTCCCCCTAAGGGTGCTGCCAAAAGATGAGTGCTTGGTGTAGGCAGAGGGAAGTCATTGGAACTGTTTTCTGTAGGTTTGCGCTTTATCTCCTCCAGATTTGGAGGCAGAAGCGCCCCATTGCTTTGACCTGTATGAATCTTGCGCCTGGTATCTGGAACCCTTAGGGCATCTGAATTTGCCCCTTTGAGCTCTGTCTGACACAGGAAAGGACCAATTCTTTGTAGGCCAGTGTCTACTGAATCTTGGTGGCTGCACTTGTAAGCCATCTTTAACAGTTTGCATAGACTTAGCTGTCTTCCATTTTCTTTAAAACCTCTTCTGCCTTAATACCAAACAGAGTATCATGCTATAAAGGTGCATCTAGCAATTTAGATTTAACATGATCAGGCAAAGTTTGTTCCTTCAGCCAGGCATGCCTCCTAATCACAGATCCAGTAACTGCGGCCCTGCAGGAGGCGTCCAAGGAGTCAAAACCACATTGCAAAGTATGCCTTCCAACCTGTTCAGCTGCATGCAATAATTCCTGCAATTCTTTATTTTCTGCACATTCAGAAATCAACATCATTTTCTGCTTCAGCAATCCCATAACATGTTGTTGATACTTAAGCATATGAAATTGACAGTTTAAGGCTCTGATTGCCAAGGTTGCTGATGTATAAACCTTTTTTCCCCATCTGTCCAGTGCCCATAAATCTCTGTCAGAGGGGGTAGGATTTTTTTGCTGTTGAGGCCTTAAATCCCTTTGGATCCTGTGAAAAAGTTTCAGGATCAGCAGCAGGGTTTCTAAATAAAAAAATTATGCAAGTCAGGGACCCTGTAATATCTGTCAGGCTTACTGGAAGCCGGAGATAAGGAGTCAGGGGGTCAAGCTTGACTCCGAAAACACATCATCCACAATGTCTAAAACAGGGGGAATGGCTAAAGACCTGTGCTGAGGGAGGAGAAGGAAATCCCTGAGCCTCTTTTTTGATTCTGAGAAATCTTGACTCTCCCAGTGAAAATGCTCCCTCAAAGTATGCAAGGTTTCCCCAAATGAATAATCCTCAGGAGGAGAAGCAGATGGTATAGACTCCTCTGCATCAGAATCCTCATAGGAAGGTATAGATAATTCCTGATCAGAAGAGGAATCAGAAGAAATAAAAATCTGATCTGAAGATTCATAATCAGTGTCTTGCCTAGGCCTCTTATCTGGAGGGGGATGGGTACCCCTGATCAAGGTAATGAGGTCTTCAGTCATTTTGATCTTCTGTTTTTTTAAGCATAGAGGCCTGTGCGCGTGGCTCATGCGTCAGTTTTTTAGTTTTAGAAGTTGCTTTTGTCTTTGGTTTTGCAGCTGTCGTTTGATATACAAATGTTGAGATCTGAATACACCCTCAGTAGCCAGTGCCTGCTCAGCGGCTCCGGACCCATCCGAGGGAGATGCATCCGTTGGTCAAATACCTTGAGTATCTTGTGGCATGCCGGACTCCACATGGGTGTCGGTACAGGCCTTCTACTCGAAGGTAGCGGGTTATAAGGGGCTGCGAAAGCACCTCACTGGAGTACCGGCGAAACGGCGACTGGCTTAGGAGAAGCTTTGTCGTCGGTTTTGGATCTCGACTGCCTTTCTCTGTCCTTTTCTTTGCATTTTTTATGTACTCCGGTAGTCGGATTGCTATCTGACGACATTTCTGGGTAGTTAAATCTGTTTCCAAAATACTTTGAGGCAAAAAATATACCGATGCTTAATAGTGCGTTCGTTAAATCTATCACAAAACTGACAGCCAGGCACATTGTGATCAGGGCCTAGGCAAGGAATAAGAAGTTATGTACCTACCATAACGTTCCATGTTAGTTGTCTTCTCTTGCCTTCTTTCTTGCTGGATGGGTTTGGAGCCGATCCTCGGCTCCGACTCGGCACTTGCTAAGCTCGAGAGCTAATTTTACCAGCTCGAGGCAACCCTATATCCCATGATGCAAGGCGGAGACTACCCAGATCTCGTTCGGTAGCTAAGGAAAATATGGAATACATTCTTCCAACTGTAGAGGAGGAAGAAAAAGTAACAATACTAAAAATGACAATCATAATCATCATAATCCTCCGAAAGGGATCCACCTAATCTAGTGACACTAGAAGCTGATTAGCTAGAAAAGGGATAAAACCTCTTAAGAGAAGAGGCATAATCTTCTCGGTCTGACCAGGCTAGGGGGATGGAGGGCGGGACGCAAGAGAGAAGACAACTAACATGGAACGTTATGGCAGGTACATAACTTCTTAATGTTAAGTTGTCAATCTCGCCTTCATTCTTGCTGGATGGGACCGTGTCCCTAGCACCTCTATCCTGGGTGGCTCAATGGAACAGATTCTTGAGAACGGTGGAACCAAAATTCACTCTGTCTCTGGAGGCCAAGTCTAATTTGTAATGTGAAACAAAGGTATGAGGAGAGGCCCATGTGGCTGCTGCACAAATAGTGTCTATTGGAAGTCTAGCCGGAAAAGCTGTAGATGTAGCTAGAGCTCTGGTAGAATGGGCTTTTGGCCTAGAAATCAACTCTTTGCCTCTGAGCTGATAAATGTAAGTAATCACAGAAGACAGCCATCTAGATAAAGTCACCTTGGAAACTGGAAGGCCTTTCCTGTTCTCTGCATAGGATAGAAACAGTTGATCAGATTTCCTAAAATGTTTGGTTTTGTCTAGATAATATCTGAGTTGGCGGTGAACATCAAGACAATGCAATTTTTGTTCCGCTCTATCAGAATAATTTGGGAAAAAAACTGGAAGATCAATGGATTGATTTAAGTTAGTCTGCGATGCCACTTTGGGTAAGAAAGACGGATTACTCCTTAGAAATACCCTGTCTTTGTGGAAGATTAAGTAGGGAGGACGAATGCAGAGAGCATGAAGCTCAGATACTCTCCTGGCAGAAGTAATGGCAACTAGAAAGAGTGTCTTCCAAGAAAGAAATTTCAATGAACAGGCAGCCGCAGGTTCAAAAGGGGGGAGAATCAAGGATGTTAAAATTAAATTTAGATCCCACTGTGGTGGGGGGTCTTTAATCGGAGGTTTAAGTAAAAAGATACCTCGAAGGAATACCTTGCAAAGTTTATGTGACAATATTGTGGTCCAAAAAGCCTACATGAAAATTCGAAATGGCTGCCAGCTGAACTATTACTGTGGAGGAAGAGGATCCTGAATGAAAAATCTCAGCTAGGAAGTCCAAGACCGAATGAATCGGAGCAGTATAGGGGTCTATATTCCTAGCTTTTGCCCAAAAGGAGAAACGTTGCCATTTACTAGTGTAAATCCTTCTGGTAGAAGATTTAAGGGAAGCTACTATGATATCCCGGACGGGATTAGAAATCATAGGAAGCCTGGCTAAGGATGGAAGTGGAGCAACCAAGCAGTGAGGTTGAGAGAAGGTATGGATTGGTGCAGCTGCCCCGACTAGTGGGTCAGAAGATCTGGAACCGGGTCCAGATGCCATGGCTGTACCAAGAGATAACGATGTAGGAACGGAAAACATATCTGTTGAGGCCAATAAGGGGCAATGAGAATCAACTTGGCTCTCAAGGCGGTTGCTTTCCGAATTACTTGAGGTATCAGAGGAAAGGGGGGAAAGGTATAAAGAAGTCCCCGGGGCCAATCTTGGGTTAGAGTGTCTCTGGAGGGATGGCCTGGAAGGGGGAAGAGAGAGAGAGAGAAGTCTGGGCATTTGCTGTTTTGAGGTGTAGCAAAAAGGTCGCAGCAAGGAAGGCCCCACTCCTGAAAAATCTCTTCCGTCACTGACTGATTGAGAGACCACTCGTGAGTAGCTCTGCTCAACCTGTCCGCTATGATGTTGGATTTCCCGGGGATATGTGTTGCTATCAGAAACCACTGAGAAGAGATTACCCACTGCCAAAGTCTTAGAGCCTCTCGACACAGTGGATAGGACTTGGTTCCGCCCTGTTTGTTGACATACCACACTATGGACATATTGTCCGTTTGGACTGCAATAGTTCCCAGGGGAAGAGAGTCGTTGAGGGCCTGCAACATTAAAAGCACTGCTCTCATCTCTAGGACATTTATGTGCAGATGGTATTCGAAAGGTTGCCGTGTGCCATGGACCATCCTGCCCTGATAATGCCCCCCCCCCACCCGATCAGGGAGGCGTCCGATGTAACCGTGGCGACCGGGACAGGAGGAACAAAGGGTCTGCCTTGATGGACTTGAGGGGACGATATCCACCAGGTCAGATGCTTTTTGCAAGATGGAGTTATTGTGATCTTGTGACGCATGGGAAGTTGTTGAAAGGACCATTGGGCGAATAGCATCCATTGTAGAAGACGCATGTAAAAGTGGGCAAAGGGAAGAAGTGTTATGGCGGCCGTCATAAGACCCAATACTTTCAGAGCAAATCTGGCCTGAATTTTGTTGCTGAGAAGAATCACCTGGACGTGACTTTGAATGTCCAAGATCCTTTGGTCTGTTAACTTTGCTGAAAGTTGTACGGTGTCCAATCTTGCGCCTATAAAAGTAATAGATTGACAAGGCGACAAGGCAGATTTTTCGAAATTTATAGAAATCCCTAGCCCTCTGCAAATGTGAATGGTGTAATCTCTGGCTTGGAGAAGTTGATGCCTGGTGGTGGCAGTGAGGAGCCAGTCGTCTAGATATGGAAACACCTGGAATCCTTGACGTCTCAGGTGAGCCGTAACCGCTGCCATACATTTGGTGAACACTCTGGGGGCTGTAGTGAGTCCAAAGGGCAGGGCCCTGAATTGGAAGTGACTGGTCCCCAGCCGAAAGCAGAGAAATCTTCTGGAGCTCCTGTGAATTTTTATGGGATAGTACGCATCCTGAAGATCTACCGAGCACATCCAATTGTCCTTGCCCAGAAAGGGTAGAATGGACTGAAGCGTGACCATCCGGAATCTTGTTTTCTTTACAAACTTGTTTAGTTTGCTCAGATCTAATATTGGTCTCCAGTTCCCTGTCTTTTTTGGTACTAAAAAGAACCTTGAGTAGATTCCGGATCCTATTTGGTCTGCTGGGACTGGCTGGATGGCTCTTTTTGCTAGCAGTTTTGATATTTCTGATACTGCTAGTTCCCTTAGACTGGGTGGAACGTCTGGAAGGGTTCCCTTTTGCTGAATTGGGGTTTGAATAAAGGGAATTTTGTAACCCTCGGATATAATCGACTGTACCCATTTGTCTTGAGAAAGGGAAAGCCAGGCTATTGGGTACAGCGATAATCTTCCCCCGACTGCCTCCGAAGGTGGACAATCGGGCAACATCTCAGGGATGCTGGAAGGGTTTGTCAGAAAGAGGCTGCTACCCTGATTTTGCAGACCCCCTCTGCCCCTAGGGCGGCGTCTGTTGTTGTTACCCCCTCTGCCTCTGGGGGTAAACTGACCTCATGCGTCAGGCGTGACTCCTTGAGATTTGCGGAACCACATTTCCCCTCCCTTCTGACCTTTTGGGTAAGGTCTTGAAGGGGTGGAGAAACGGACTCCTACGGCAGAAAGAGTCTTACCATCTTGTTCGCATCTAGTCAAAGTGTCTTTCACTTGAGGTCCGAACAAGGTCGAACCATCAAAAGGGGAGTTTGTGAAGGACGCTTTGAAGGGGTCTGCAAAATTACAAAGCCGCATCCAGGACTGACGCCTTAAAGCCACTCCTGCGCCTGCGGCCCTACTCGCTCCATTGGCTGCATAAGAAATGAGCCGCATGGAGGAGTTCATAGGTTCATACTAGGCTATCTGCCCTAGGGCATTTATAAGCCTAGCCAGAGTGTGTGTGGCTTTCACCACCCCTTAGGATGAGAATACTATACCCATTAGTTTGCTGTGCCTCTGTCCAGCAATGATACAGAGATGATTCCCGGGGTAAACCTACGATCTCCCATCCACTCGTCAAGATTTCTCTTGAACAGAGTCAGTGAGGGGCTCTGCCTCACATGGACTGGGATTCTGTTCCATAGTGTAGGGAGTCTCTGGGTGATGAATCTGTCCCTTCAGCACGTCCTATTTATATCCGTGTTGAGGTTTAAGTCTCTTGCTCTCGTGGCTCTGGTGGATTTGGATTTTTTGAGGTGGAGCATGTCCATTAATTCTGGGTTGGACATGGCCTTGTATGTCAGGCACAGATCACCTCTGAGCAGACGGTATGCGACTGAATAGAGCTGGAGTTTCTTCAGTCGGGCATCGTATGACATATGTTTGAGCCCCTTTATCCTTTTGGTGAGGAACTTCTGGGGTCTTTCCAACTGCTGCAGGTGTCGGGTAAGGTACATTCCGAATGGGGCGTTGTACTCAATCATTGGTCTGATAAGTGAAGAGTACAGGGGTACAATGACCTCTCCTGATCTGGATGTGAATCCCTTCATGATCAGGTGAGCAATGTAGAAGGTCTTCCTAACCACTTTGGCAATGTGAGTGTCAAAAGAGAGGTTACTGTCAACTTGGGTCCCCAAGTCCCTGATAACTTCTTCCGTGTTTAATGGATTACCACCTATGTGGTAATTAGGGGTTACCTTGTTTTTCCCAAAGGGTATGACTATACATTTTTTGGCATTTAGCTTAAGGCCATGGCTCTGGCACCAGTTATCCATTTCTATGAGACCTCCCTGGAGGATGTCTGTGTCTGATGGAGTGTCAATTATGGTGCCCAGTTTGCAGTCATCTGCAAATTTTGTCAGCCACAATCCCCCTATGTTTGCCTGCACTTCAGAAAAATAAATGCCGAACAAGAGGGGGCCCAGGACTGAGCCCTGTGGGACGCCGCTCGTGACTGGCTTAGAGTCTGACATGGCACCAGCAACTCTAACCCTGTGTGTTCTGTCCTTGAGCCAGTTTGCAACCCATCTTGTGACATATGGGTTTACATCTAAGCTGGTGAGCTTTTCTATGATCCTCCGATGAACGAAAAAGAAACCAAAAACTCACTGGTTGGATTCAAGACGTGTCTTGAATCCAACCAGTGAGCTTTTCTATGATGCCTGAGTGGGGTATTGTGTCGAACGCTTTTGCTAGGTCAAGGTAGGCTGTGTGAACTGCCTTACCCTCATCAATGGCCTTAGTGACTGTGTCGAAAAAGTCGACCAAGTTCAAGAGGCAGGATCTGCCCTTGACAAAGCCAAATTGGGTAGGATCCAGTGTCTGTAGGTCCCCAATGTCTTTATTTATGAGTTCCATTATGATCCTCTCCATAGCTTTGCAGACAAGGCTCGTCAAGCTTATGGGGCGGTAATTTCCAGGGTCCGTAGAAGCACCGCCTTTGTGGAGTGGGACCACAGTTGCCGTACGCCATTCTTTGGGTACGTATCCTGTAGTAAGGCTAAGATTAAACAGCAGCCTTATGTGTGGGTTTAGTTCCTCATTGAGTTCGTGTAGCACACAGCCGGGGACACCGTCCAGTCCCATTGATGCTGTGTTTTTTGCTTTAGAGAGAGCAGCTCTCACCTAGGCATCTGAGATGTTTGGGAGGCTAGACTCTGGTGGGATAGATATTTCTCCTTTTGGGGGGGGGGGGGATTTGCACTGAACCTGTCTGCCAGTATGTTGGCAATGTATGTGTGTTCAGTGATTTTTTTATCATTTTGGACTAATTCTGAGCATATCTGGGAGTTTCCACCCAGCTTTCTAACATAGCTAAAGAAGGCTTTAGGATTGTCTTTTGTGTCATTAGCGATTTTTCTCTCAAAGTTGGCCTTGGATGATTTTATGAGTGATCGTAGTTTTTTGCTAGTATTGATCAGAGATGCCTTCCCTTTTAGGGATTTTGCTCTGTCATGTAGTAGCTTTCTCCTCTTGTTGTAGAGTTTGTTTATGGCTGGGGTTCACCAGACCGGGCGCCTGCCTTTGGTGGAAAGGGTCTTGATTTTATTAGGGATTGCTTGATCCATACATTCCTGGAGGTGCTCGTAGAAGGCATTTGTAAGGGTTTCAGCAGCGTGGGTTGTGGTTTCCACTGGCTCGGGTCCTTGAAGGATACCACTCCAGTCTTAAGAAGTGTGAAGTTTGCTTTTGAGAAGTTCTTCACTGTGGTCTTTTTTGCTGGGGGTGGGGGCGGGATGTGGATCTCCAGTGAGATTAATTTATGGTCTGATCTCACCAATGAGGGATATACTTCCGTTGTGGAGCATTTTGTCCCCATGTTTGTGATGATCAGGTCTAGTATATTTTCTCCTCTTGTGGGAATGGTGACTAGTTGTTCCATAGCATTTGAGTTTATGAACTCAAGGAACCTTTGGGCTAGGGTGTTGGGGCTTGAGTAATGTTCCCAGTCTATGTTTGGGTAGTTGAAGTCACCCAATATGATGGTGTTTGGAGAGACATTCATACTCTCCAGTGTCTTCAGGAAGGCTGTGTGGGTTTCCTGAGTTTGAGAAGGTGGTCTGTAGCATGTTACAAACTGTAGGGCAGTTTTACCTATGGTTAATTGCACCTGGATGGTCTCCGATGCTTGTGCGTTGCCACTAACCTGGAGGTGTGGGTATCCTTTATGAATATGGATACACCCCCTCCTTTTGTGGTTCGGTCCGGATTTTGGGGCCGGAACGCATGATATGAGGTATAACCTGATAGTGCTGGGGTGCTCTCAGGAGCCTTGAACCAGGTTTCAGTCACAGCACAGACATCGATGTTCTCCATACTGAGGAGGGCTTCGAGGTCGTGCATCTTGAGGTTTAGACTTCTGGCATTGAGCAGTATTACCCTTAGTTTTTCTCCATTTTTGTTTTCTAGGGTGGTAGGTTTATCATTTGAGCCTTGCCTAAAAAAGGCATTATGGGGGTGGCAAGAGCCTTTGCCAATATCCGGAAGCCCAGGGGTGACAGGTGCAAGCCGTCCCTTGCGAAGCAGCGTGGCTTGTCAAGCATGTCATCCCAGGCAGACAAACATTGGATCCCCTTAGAATGACACCAGTAATTAAGCCAATTGTTAAAGCTGATCATTTTGTCTCTGTATTGCGGCATCATTCTTGGTGAGGGTAGGATACTGCTCAGGGTCAGGGTCATACCGGCCTGGGCTACATAATCTGAGAGCTCCTCTATGTCTCTTTTCATGTAGTCCAGGGAGGTACATCTCAGGTCATTCACACCGGCATGGACAATGACTGAGTCATACTTGTACTTGCTGTGGAGTGACCTGAGTGCTTGTGTTATGTGGCGGATTCTAGCGCCTGACAGGCAGCTTACTGTGATCTTTTTCTTGTTCAGTCTGGTGAGTGGGACATCAGTGTGTCTGACTATGGAGTCACCTATAACAAGTGTGTCTGGCATTGTGTTTGGCCTTAAGGGCTGTGACTGTTTAGCACACTGACTTTGAGAACTGTGTGTTGCATGTCTTACGTCTTGAGGTGGTAGTTGCTTGGGTGTCTGCTTTGGAGGCCTCTGTAGTTTTGGTAGATTTTTGATCAGTGCCTCCGAGTATGTCTTTGTGTGTTTATGTGTTTGTTTTGCATTTGTGATAGTTCTATGTGAAACTGGGTTTGTGGTGTGCGTGGTTTCCTTCTCCTCCTGTCTGGTCTTCCCAGTCCTGAGTTGAGAGAGCTCAGCCTCCAGTTTGGCTATATAGTTGCATCTCTCACATGTATTTGTGTTTTGTGGGAGAAGGAGTGGGTTGTCTGTGTACATGAGGCAATTGTAACATTGCCTCAAGATGCCCAGATTCACCAGCTGAACAGGAGAGGACGCTAGCAACTGACCCTTCGACATGCTAGAAAAAGTGAAAAGTTTGCTGTGTAACTGAGTCAGAAGGGACCTATAGGGAAATGGGTACTCAAGGGGATTCTAGGCTAATGCAGTACTTTGTTTAGTATACAAGTACTTTACCTATATAAAAATGCTTTAGGAGCAAGTGCTGAGCTTTTGAGATAGAGAATAGACTGTTTAGATTGCAAGTAGAGAAGTTCTAAGGGAAAAATTGAAGAGCAGACTTTACGGAGCCAGAAATAGTTTAACCTTGTTTAACCGGCGCTGCCCGATGGGGCTTTATAGCAGGGGGTTGAAAAGAGCTAGGAATTTACCCAAAATGGCCAATAGACTACAAGTTTCTGGCTGGAACCACTGCTCTAGGGACAAATAGGCTGCTCAGTGCTCCCCACTCCCACTGGTGAACAAAGAAGCTTCCCTTTATCCAAATAAGGATATGGAATAGCACAGGAACCAAGCCAAAGCCCAGAGATCAGCAAACTCTGAAGACTGGACTATTCTAGTTAACAATGGAGTTTAGGATTCCTAGCTGTGAGCTAATTTTATCCTGAGACCCAGCAGCTGACGGATCCTGTAAAACTTCTCCCAACTCTTTAAGAACATCTCTTTGAAGGCGGGTGAAGTGACACAAGTAGTTCAGCGATCGCATGGTAAAGGTCGCTGAAGAAAAAATCCGCTTGCCGTACCTGTCCATAGTCCTAGAATCCTTGTTAGGAGGATGGACAGGTACTGAAGGATCAGCTAGTTCCTTCTTGGTGACTGCAGCCACCACCATGGCATCAACCGGGACACCTTTTGTCAAATATTGCCTATCAGGTGGGGCCATAATGAATTTAGATGGCCTCCTAGGAATAGGTTCCACCGAATCCGGGGCCATCCACGCCTTCAGAGCCACTACGTCCATAAAAGGGTCGAAAGGCGGAGACACCCAGGAGGTGGAGGGTCGAGATCCGAACGCCTCCAGGTATACTGACTCGTCCTCGGAAGGATTAAGGGAGGGCCAGTTCCCCCTCTGCTTAAGGAGTTCAAGGATGTCTGAGAAAGAGACATGCTCAGAGGAGGACCTTGGGGATCCCTCCGACTCATCCAAGTCAGTATCAGATGTAATAGACTCGGGGGAGTCTAGATGTTTCCTCTTACATGTCCTCTTACGCGGAGGTTCACCTGACAAATCAGGAGAAGCCTCGGAAGAGGAAGATATTCCCAATGGGGAAACCTGAGGTGTTGGATCTCTGGGTCCAGGAGCAAGAGAGTGGGAAGAGACGTCAGCAGGCACTGTAGTGGGAGGAGCTGATGGAACTGACCATTGACTACGCCCAGGGGCTAGTACACTCCTCATCACCTCGAAGGCTCCCCCATCAGAGAGACCAGAAGGTTCCCACTCCGAAGAGATAGGAACTCCAGGCCTCACCGAGAGGGAAGGCTCGAGGCAGATGTCGGGGCTGAGCTCACCAACGCCGAAGCCCCGAGAGGGAGAACGGGGTCGGACAAGGGTCCGATGCCACTCGCCCCCTCGGAGCCTACGAGAGAGACCAGATGCCCGGATCCCTCCAATGAAGGCCTCAAGGAGAAAATCGGAGCGGAGGACGACGGAGCTGAAGGAGGAGGTATCGGCTCCGACGCCACAATGGTCACGGCTCCGAGGAGCTCTGGCTCCGAGCTCTGTAAGAGAGTCGAAGGAGGAATGTTAGGTGGATGTGAAATAGCTACCGTCCGTTGAGACGGGCTATGGAGCACTTGGGCCAATGCCTGAGACTTTAATAGTCTACTCACCACTCTCTCGAGGTCGTGATCAGACAGCCTGGACGACAGAGAAGAACGGCTCCGATGGCTCCGCTCCGAGAGCAGGGGTGATCTCGGAGCCGAACGTATCGATTCCAATGAGGGGGATCGAGATCTCTTTTTAGAGGTAAGTGGAGCCGAAGATAGGTAGGCTCCAGCCGGAGCCGACACTGAGTGTCCAGATTTGGCAGTATCGGCGCCGGATGGAGCCGATACTGTGACTTCTATGGAAGGATCGGCTCCGGCTGGAGCCGATCTCGATACTGAAGAAGCCGAACCAGTAGCCGACGGCTTGGGACTTGCAGCCGAAGGCTTGACAGGTTTCGAGGGCTTCCCCGGAGCCGACTTAGTCGGGGAGCTCTCAGGCTTTAATAAGCCCCTCAATATTAATTTATTTCTGCGCTCCTGCAGGACTCTTGGGCTGAAGGCATGACAGATAGCACAAGAGTCCTGCAGGTGCAGAGGTCCCAGGCAGTAAACACAAGAAGTGTGACCGTCTGTCAGAGACATCTTCTGACAGCACGAGTCACACTTCTTGAAGCCTGAGACCTTTGTGTCCTTTGACATAGCTGTGTCGAGGAAACACAAAAACACAGACACACACACACAATAACACCCAATCCAATAAACTAAAACTAACCAGGGATACAACACACTCAAACACACACAAAAATCCCTGACAGGAAAAATTAGGAAAGGGGAAGGCCTAAGGCCTAACCTAGGGAAGGGGATAAATAACCCGAAAAAAAGGGAACACTAACGGGAATAGGGTTAAAATAAACATTAAGGTTCACAAAACAACTAAGGCTATGAAATTTAAAAGGGGTGAGACAAAGTCTTAATATGAAGAAAACTTACCTAGAGCTGGTAAAAGAGGCACCTCGTAAGCGAAGTGGCAAACGAGATCTGGGTAGTCTCCGCCTTGCATCATGGGATATAGGGTTGCCTCGAGCTGGTAAAATTAGCTCTCGAGCTTAGCAAGTGCCGAGTCGGAGCCGAGGATCGGCTCCGAACCCATCCAGCAAGAATGAAGGCGAGATTGACAACTTAACATTACAGTATAAATGGAAATCCTTATGAGGTATTGGCTTCCCAGAGGTAATACAATTATTAACTTTTTCTGACATGGGTATGGAGCAAGAAAAAAGTTTCCCCAACGAGGTACTTCGCTTTAGTGAAGACTTCAGTTATGAAACTCAAACTCAAATTTTTCAGTAGTCAGCCGACCTGCACTTGCAAAATGCTTCTGCTTTGGGCACCGTGCGGCAAGAAAGACTAAAGAAAATGGTGTCGGCTGCATGTTTTATACCCCTGATGACCTGACGTCATGAAAGAGGAGACAGCAACCGACGCAGGACCCAAGACTTTGGAATTCAGGCCAACTGAGGGCAACCTGCCAGCAGATTACCCAAATGTAATGACTGCAACAGTGAAACACTAAGAACATCTGGAATGTGATTTGCAGCAGTTAGGATGTGTCTGGGGGCCCAGAAGAGAAATATAACAAGGGGGAAATTTATGAAAATATTTGTCATGGAAGATATGAATTCATTAATAGGGGGTTCACAGTGAATATACATATTACTCCCAGAGATATAAAAACTGGGCTTGGCTAGACAATGTACATTTTACAGGAACATGTGCATTTAACTGAATGTCTTGATATGCACCCAATAACTATTTCAGATCACGTGCCAATAACAGCTAAAATAAAAACACAAGGTAATGAAATAAAATGAGACATTGGCACTTTCCCACCAATCTGTTGAAAAGAGAGGAATGTAAGGAATGGGTAGTGGAGATTATTCAGGAGCTGTTAGGAGGACAGAAATTTCTTCTGAAAATACAGCTAGGGATTAGGATAAAATTAAGGTGGAGTTTAAAAATAGGGTGGGAATAAAAGAAAGGGAGCTATGGTTAAGAAGTAACAAGAATTACTTAGAGGGACTGACAAATGTGAAAGTAATACAGAACGGGGAATCGCACAGAACAAGAGGAGGATCAACTGCAGAATGCTAGGCAGAAAATAAAGGACTACCTTGATAACACGCACAAGCTTAGAAAGATTGCTGTTAAGCAACTGTTTTTGATCACACTAGACCACAAAAACTTTTAGCACAACGACTCCGGCAACAGAAAGTAGAAAGGGTTGTCCCCAAACTTGGGAAGCTTATAACATAGAAGATAACAAGAGATCCTTTACAGATATTAGATATATTTCAGAAATTCTATGAGTCTCCGTATAAAGCACAAAAATATGAAAAATCAGGAAAAGATACAAATGGAAATCTTTATAGAAGAATTAGATATGCCAAGGTTAGAGGTATATGAGGCTCAATTACTAACAGGATAGGATGAGACGAGATAAAAATTGTAATGTATAACCAATCTACAAGAAGGTCCCAGGAACAGATGGTGTTTTTGTGGAAATTTGGAAGCTGGGAAAAAAAAACTGATCTTAATAGGAGGAGAAGTACCACCATCCTGGAAGAAAGCAGTTGTAGCTGTAATATCTAGAGGGTAAGGATCCATCAGATCCAGCTTCATACAGGCGCATTTCAACACTAAACCATGATTATAAAGTGTTCATGTCTATAATAGCTAAAAAAATGGCAAAAGTAATGCCAAAACTGATAGATATGGATCAATGTGTTTTTTGTGGAGGGGAGGCAAACATTTGACAACATTAACAGAACACTGATGATCCAGAGGGAAGTAGTATGCAAGAAAATACCATTGTTTTTGGTGGGTCTTGATGCAGAGAAAGCATCTGACAGAGTAAGCTGGGACTATATAAATAAGGCAATGGAAGCATTTGCATTTCCTGAAAAACTTATAAGGTTGATTAGGAGGGTCTATATTAAATCAGCGAACGCTTAAAAAGTGAATGCTGATTTATCAACCCTCTAAGCGAAAGCTGAAAATCCCAAACATTCGGAACAGTGATTTTTTTCCCCAGGGAAAACAATCGGCCCGTTTTTAGGACTTTGCCATTTCCTCCACTGTGGTGCGAACTCTGAGTTGGTATATTTAAGTGGGGGGGTGAGGAGCAAAGCCCTCCTCTTTATTGTTTTGAATTTTTTTTTCCGGGGGGGGGGGTCACTGTTCCGAGTGTTCGGGATTTTAAGCTTTCGATTAAAGAGGGTCGATAAATCAGCGTTTGCTTTTTTAAGCATTCACTGTTTTAACATAGACCCGAATAGGAGACTAAATGAGGGATCGGAGGTGAAAATTAAAGTGGGTGGGGTCCTCTCTGATAATTTCTGCTTGAGCAGAGGAACAAGGCAGGGGTGTCCTCTTTCTCCTTTATTATTTGAATTATATTTAGAACCATTGGCAAAGAAAATAAGGGACTCAGAAATTCAAGGATATAATTGGCATGGTAGTCAAGAAAAGCTGGCTTTATTTGCAGATATTATTTTGTACCTAAAAAAAAACAGAAAAAGACATTACAGTGTTGTGGAACATTTTAAGACAGTTTCATTTTTTTGGGATAGAAAATTAATGAAGCTAAAACAAAGGCAACAGCGGTAAATTATGTACCCACACATGAACTGATTCAGGAATACCCATATTTATGGGGACATGATAAAATGAAATATTGAGGAGTATGGATTAAAAATTATTTTAGTGTGGCAGCTAAGGATATGTAGAAAGAGACTAAAAAAATAACAGAAAAGTTCTAAGAACTAAACAAACACGGGAATGGAGAAAGGATATTTTGCTGATAGAGATGACTGCAATTAGGGACACAGACAATAGGCAAGAGGGGGCCAGAACTTATTGGAGAAAACTGACAAAGGAACCAAGGTATTGGGAGCAAATAACTAGAGAGGGAAAGATGACAGAATGGGAAGACTTCAAGAATTTATTTGGACTGCAGGTTAGAGATTGCCTTACCCATCAGGGATTGATATCAGAGTATAGGCAAAGAGAAAGAAATAGGTTTGTCCTAAATAAAAGACCAGCACTGGTAGAGTTTTTAATACAATCTAGAACAGCAGCTACCATTAAAAAAGGAATAATTAGTAAGAGCATATAAAATACTGCACGTTAACTATAAGAATCAACCAGAGGAGGTTAGAAAGGATTGGGAAGAGAGACTGGATAAGCAATTCACAAAGAAAGAATGGGAAGATATATGTATGTCTCCCAAATATGCAACAAAATCTAGAAGATTTACAATTTTGCCCGGAAGTATTTACATAGATACTTTTATACCGCAAGCAGATGCCACAGAATTTTTCCTCAGGTAGACAGTAAATGTTGGAGATGTGAAGGGGAATAAAGTGGTAATTGGAAACATTTTCTGGGAGTGCGGTGAGTTGGCAGACTAAGGATTCCCTGTGGAATGCACTGTTGGAGATGCTGGGTGGGCAGATTGGTTTGACGAGGGAGAAGATTTTTCTGAGCTTTGACACAGAATCGGAATTGCTTAGACATGGTAAGGCCTTAAAGTGTCTAATAATGGTGGATTCCAAAAAGCAATTACTAGAAAATGGAAATCAAAATCTAAACCAGCAAGACTGGAAGTAGTGAATATAGTAACATAAATAAAACTGGAATTCAGACCTTTAGGAAAGGGTAGGAGCAAACTACATAAGAAAAAATGGGAATTGTGGGAGCAATACATACAAGGGAGGAATAATAAGTGAGTTATGTAATGTTTGAGTGAGAAAGATTGGGTAGATTATAAGTGATAAATAATGTTTGCAAATGGGCGTGTGTCAGTATGGTTTGTGATATAAAATGGTTAAGACTAGGATTGTGTTGGTGCGGTTTGTTTTCATTTATATAAATGTATGACTGCCTAAATAGCAAGTGATGGTTTAATGAAGAGGTTTCTTGTTTAAAAAATCAATATTTATGTAATATTTTTTAGGTTATATGATATATAGCAATGTATGTGAAGTATAACAAGAAGTTATGTACTCACCATAACGTTCGATGTTTGTAGTCCATCTCGCCTCACATTCTTACCCGTGGGTTCGGAGCTGAATGTCGCCTCCAACTTGGCCAAAACATTTCTAGCTCGAAGTCTTTCTATTGGCTGGGCTAATATGGTATCCCATGCTGCACTGCTCTATATCCCCAGATCTAGTTTGCTGCGAACACCAGCACTCATTCTCCATGCATAACACCACCCAAGGAAAGGAAGAACAAACCAAGAATGAAGGGAGCTCTGAAACCAGATCTAATCTCCAGATCTTCCAGAAAGGGGGAAGGAGGGGGGGTAAGTAAGAATGTGAGGCAAGATGGACTACATACATCGAACGTTATGGTGAGTACATAACTTCTTGCTGTTATGTAGTCCAATCTCGCCTACATTCTTACCCGTGGGACAGCGTCCCTAGCACCTAAATCCTGGGAGGCTCAGTGGAAAATACTCCTGAGCACTGTGGAACCAAAAGAAGCCCGGCCCCTAGAAGCCACGTCCAACTTGTAATGAGTAACAAAGGTGTGCGGAGAGGCCCAGGTGGCCGCAGCACAAATATCATCCAATGAAAGCCTGGCATGGTAAGCTATTGATGTAGACACTGCCCTGTTAGAATGAGCTTTGACGGGAAAGGGTAAATTTCTGTCGGCTGATGAATAGATAAAGGAAATACAATCTTTAATCCATTTAGAAATTGTGCTCTTGGAAATAGGACAACCTGTTCTGTTTTCTGAAAAGGACACAAACAGTTGATCAGAGTTCCTAATATGCTTAGTCCTGTGTAAGTAGAATCTTAGTTGTCTGTGCACATCCAACTGGTGAAATCTACACTCTGCTTTATTGGAAAAGTTTGGAAAGAACACTGGTAACTCAATAGACTGATGAAGATGAACGGTGGATGACACCTTCGGAAGGAAGGACGGGTTAAGTCTCAGGGAAACTCTGTCCTTATGAAAGGTCAAATACGGAGGTTTAATGGACAAAGCTTGAATCCCTGATACTCTTCCGGCCGATGTAATGGCTATTAGGAAAGCCGTCTTCCAAGATAGAAATTTATTTCACAGGTGGCAGTCGGGTTCAAAGAGTGGTGAAGTGATGGCTTGTAACACAAAGTTTAGATCCCATGGCATGACAGGTTCTGAAACAGGAGGGCGAAGTAACCAGGCGCCTTTCAAGAAGGCCTTACAAAGTTTATGGCCCATAACAGAAGGCTGGTAAGATGTATGAAAATTGGAAATTGCAGCCAGCTGCACCTTAATGGTAGCAGGCGCGGAGCCCTGCTGGAAAAGCATGGCCAAAAAATCTAAGACCGACAGAATTGGGGCTGTGAAGGGGTCCAAACATTGGGCCTGAGCCCAAATGGAGAATCTTTTCCATTTGCTGGAATAAATTATTCTGGTGGAAGACTTATGAGACGAAGACAAGATGTGTACCACCTCAGGTGAAAAGGAATGTTGTCTGACTAGTGATGGAAGTGGAGCAGTCAGGCTGTCAACCTGAGGGTTCGCAGGGAGGGATGGAGCTGTCCTGACATGTGAATCAGTAGGTCTGGCACTGGGTCCAGGGTCCAAGGACCGTCCACTGCGTACTGCTGAAGAAAAGGGAACCATACTTGTCGAGGCCAGTGTGGAGCAATTAGAATCATCCTGCTTCCCAAGGATATGGCTTTCTGAATCACTCTTGGTAACAGAGGAAACTGAGGGAAAGCACAGATCAGACCGGAAGGCCAATTGTGGACTAGAGCGTCCCTAGGGACTCCCCCTGTGGGGGGATCAGTGTGAAGTACTTGCTGCATTTGGCATTGAGAGGGCTGGTGAAGAGATCGCAGCAAGGCTGACCCCACCTGTTGAAAATTTGAACCGCCACTCGGTTATTCAGGGACCACTCGTAAGGCATCAGAATAGCTCTGCTCAGCCTGTCCGCTATCACGTTGGTCTTTCCCGGAATGTGCGTTGCCACTAAAAACCGTTGGGAAGACACTGCCCAGTGTCACACTCACATGGCCTCTCTGCAGAGGGGGTAAGACTTGGTTCCCCCCTGCTTGTTCAGGTACCACACCACGGACATGCTGTCCGGATTGCAATCGTACCCAGAGGGAGAGAGCTCTGGAGTGCCCGCAAAGCTAGTAACACTGCTCTCATCTCTAGAACATTGATTTGCAGGTGTACCTCGTGATCGTGCCACGTGCCTTGGACCGTCCTGCCAAGATAATGCCCCCCCACCCCATCTGGGAGGCGTCTGTGGTCACCGTGGCCACTGGAGACATAGGAATCAAGCTCCACCCCTTGTCCAGATTGGTGGAACATAGCCACCAGTGGAGGTCCTGTTTGCACCGTTCCGTGAGAAGTATCAAGAGGGAAAGAGGAAGTTTCTGAAAGGACCATTGGGCCGAAAGGAGCCACTGTAGGATCCGCATGTGTAACCTGGCTAGAGGCACCAGCATGATGGTGGCAGCCATGGATCCCAGGAGCTGGAGAACTAACCTGGCCTGAACTCTCATGAGGGGCAACAATGCGTGAATTTGAGACTGCAGCACTCTTACCTCTCTTGTGGCAGAAAGGCCCGCATTTGAATAGAGTCTAGCTCTGCGCCTATAAAAACAACATGCTGTGAGGGCAGCAAGGCAGACTTTTCCCAGTTCAAGGTAATTCCTAGTTGTTGACAAAGTGTGATGGGTAGCCTTCCTGGCTTGAATGAGGAGATGCCTGGTGGGGGCGGTGAGAAGCCAGTCGTCCAGATATGGAAACACTTGGACACTCAGGTGAGCCGTCACCACTGCCAAACACTTGTTAACCACCCTGGGGGCTGTGGTGAGACCAAAGGGCAGGGCACGAAACTGGAAGTGACTGGCTCCCAGCCAGAAGCGTAAGTGACTCCTGGATGCCTTGTCCATCTTGATGTGGTAGTAGGCATCCTTGAGATCGATGGAGCACATCCATACTCCTTTTTCCAGAAAGGGAAAAATGGACTGAAGAGTGACCATCCAGAACTTGGACTTCAGAACATAGTGATTCAATCGGCTGAGATCCAGAATGGGCCTCAGGTCCCCTGTTCTTTTCGGCACCAAAAGGAGTCTTGAGTAAGTTCCTGATCCGATATGGTCTGAGGGGACTGGTTGGATGATTCCTTTTTCTAGCAGCTTTGAAACTTCTAGTGCTGCTTGATCCCATTGGCTGGGTGGAACATCCGGGATACTTTTGACTGGAGGGGGTGTTGATAAAAAGGGAATAGTGTAACCTCAGGTAACTATTCGAAGCACCCAACGATCCTGGGTGATGCTTTCCCAGGCTTCCGGATGCAATGAAATTCGGCCCCCGACTGGCTCCGGAACAGCACAGTTGGGCAACGCCTCAGGAACGCTGAAAGGAAGACCTGCGAAAGGAATCGCGGTCTCCCGAGTTGCGGGGGCCTCCTCTGCCTCTAGGACGGCGTCTTCCAGAATAATTTCCCCCTCCTCTGCCTCTGGAGGGGGACTCACCTTGAGCGGCAGTGAAAGACTTCTGTGATTTCTTGAACCACATTTTCCCTCCTCTCTGAGCCTTGGGGTAAGGCCTAGAAGGAAGAGAGAAACGGGCCCCTACGGCAGATCGAGTCTTCCCTTCCTGTTCGCATCTGGTGAGGGTGTCTTTCACTTTGGTCTCGAAGAGTGAGGACCCATCAAAGGGGGAGTCAATGAAGGAAGACTTAAAGGCCTCCGCGAAATGACACAGGCGCATCCAGGCTTGCCTTCTGAGAGAGACACCTGAGCTAGCTGCCCTACTCCCCCTTCGGATGCATAGGATATGAGCCTCATTGACGAGTTGACAATGGAACCAAGGGTAGACAACTGAGCGTTAACAGTCTGCGCTACCACCTCAGGCATGTTACCCATCAGAATGTCTCCTAACTCCTTAAGGAGATCTCTTTGTAGCAGAGTAAAATGACAAAGATAATTCAGCGACCGCAAGGTAAAGGTCGCTGAAGACAGGGTACGCTTCCCGTACCGGTCCATACTCCTGGACTCCTTGTTAGGAGGATGGATGGAAGAAGCAGCCTCTGCAACTTCCTGCTGAGTGGCTGCCGCCACCACCAAGGCATCTACGGAAACCCCTTTAGTCAGGAACTCTTTCCCCAGGGGGGCAGAAAGGAACTGATTTGGATGTTTGGGCACCGGTTCCACGGACTCAGGGGTCTCCCACACCCTTCGACAAATCAAATCTAGGAGTTCATCGAAGGGTGGAGATACCCAGGAGGTGGAGGGTTGAGCTCCGAAGGCCTTGAGGAATACCGACTCCTCCTCAGAGGGGGTCTTGGACGGCCAGTCGCCTCTCTGCCTCAAGATCTCCAGGATGTCGGAGAAAGAGACATCACCGGAGGACGACGTAGGAGACCCCCCTCTGACTCCTCGAGGTCGGTATCGGAAGTGAGGGACTCGTCCTGGGAGTCTATGTGCTTCCTCTTGCACAACTTCTTTCTAGGGGGCTTCTCAGGCACCAACTCTGAAGAGCCCTCAAAGTTGGGGACCGCTCATGGGAGTATCCTCAGACCTTCGGGCTCTGCCATCCACAGATAGGGGGCATCAGAGGCTTTAGTCGGGGTGTAGGGGGGAAGGAGTGACCGATCCGGGTGATGTAACCGATGATCTGGCCAGTGCGCTCCTCATGGCCTCGAAGGCAGATCCCCCCGAATCCGAGGACCAACCCATCTCCGAGACCACAACCGGAGTTGGGGTTGCCCGAGCCGATGCACCGAGAGGGAGGCTTGGAACTTACAAGAGTCCCAAGTACCGAAACCAGAGGATGGAACTGACATGGTTGGAGCCGACGTAGGCTCCGATAAACTCGCAATGGGTATCGGAGCCAACACGAGAACATCATTCGATGCGGAGCACTCTGGCTCTGACGACACAGGGGTGCTCGGAGGAGGAATCATCGGTACAGGAATAGGAACTGGCTCCAGAGCCGACTGGGTCGGAGCCGAGAACAATTTTGCTAACACCGGCGACTGCAGGAGCCTCTGGACCACCCTATCCACATCCAAATCAGACAGCCTAGAGGATTTGGAGGACATAGAAGGAGATCGAGATCTCCTACCCGGAGACTCCGGCCTAACACTGGGTGACCGGCTCCGAATAGGCTCCAATAATATCGGAGCCGAGGTCAACTCCAGTACAACAGATACCTCCTGCGGCCCCAATGACAAGGGAGCAGAGGAGGCAGTATCCACTTTCGAAACCTTTTCCGGGGGCTCCGATGAGACAGATGGAGCCGGAGATCTTTTCTTGCCCTTGGAAGTCTTAGACTTAGTCCTAGAAGAAGAGTCTAAGGACTCCTCAAAGGAAGGCTTAACCAGGCCCTTCAAAATCAACTTATTTTTTCTTTCCTGCAGTACCCTCGGGCTGAAAGCGTGGCAAAAACTGCAGGACTCTTGCAGGTGAATAGCACCAAGACAATAAACGCAGATAGAATGCCCTTCTGTAATGGGCATTTGTAGCCACATTTTGAGTATTTCTTAAACCCAGAGGGTTTATGCTCTTTCTGCTCTTTAGACATAGTAGTTCAAACACCCACTCAACCGACAACGACAGACACAAGAGGAAGGCGGGGAAAAAAAAACAAACTACGAACAAGCAAGGAAACTCTAATTTAAACGTTTCTGTGGTACAGCAAGGAAATCTAACTACCGACCAAAAAAAAACACAAGTTTACACAAACAACACAGGAGAGGACTAGGTCCTCTAATTTAAACGGGCCTAGACCGCCAAAACAAAGGGATACCACAAAACAACACAACTCACTTACACAGTACACTCACAATGAAAAACTAGCTATAGAAATAGCTTTTTGTCGAGAATAGACTGCTAAAGACTTATGAAAAGTTTTGAAAAAGGGTACTTAGCCACAGCCAAGCGAGACCACATCCTAACTCTACGAGTGGCAAACGAGATCTGGGGTTAGGGCGAGGTGCATCTTGGGATACCGGGTTAGCCCAGCCAATTAGAGACTTTGTGCTAGAGAAATAAGTTGACTGAGTCGGAGCCAATTCTCGGCTCCGAACCAGTGAGTAAAGAATGTAGGCGAGATAAGACCACATGACATCCAAAATTAAGCTGTTGAACAGTATGCAGCTATTTGGAAAATTTGACAACTCAGAATTTTGAAATCAAAGTTGCAGAAGTATTCCCTTTTTTCCATACGTATCAATTTTTCCATCCTCATCAGAAAGAGTAGGACTGAAATTAAATGCTTAGTGGGATCAAATAAAGCCACAGCTGCTGAATCAGATTTGGGAATAGTGCATATAACCTAAAAGACTTTAAACATCCTATCTGCCATTTTAGGAGCACCTTGCTGGCTATCAGGAAAACTGCAGGCGGTAACATGCACATGCTCTAAAGCACAAAGGAGAAATGGGTGTGAGTTTTGGAAAATTCCTCTGTAACAACTCTCAGTATTTTCTGAAGAAATGATAAACTTTAGTTTTCTCCCACTGAAAACACCAGCACATTCTAGCAATAGTTACAAAGAATGAGAAAACCCCACAGGGAAAAACAGGAAACTGAACTACTGAGTTTGAATCAGAAATGCAAAGGAAAAAAACTTTATCCGCCCCTGCATCTTTCTTTTCATATTCAGAATCTTGAATCTCTTAAGAAATTCCCTCCATTCTTTTACTAGAAGCTACTTTACGAGGAGGATCAATAACAGGAAAAAAAAACTGAGCCATACCCAGTAAACTACTCCTATCCAAAATAATTTGAGGAGGAATAGATACATGCTTGGTTTTCTGTTTTTTTCACATGAAAAATTGGGCCAAATGTGTTACTAATGGCAGTAACTACTTCCCTAGGGATTAGCACAGTATTCTGACACAACAAGGGAAACTTTTCCAGTTTCCTCTCCCAGGATCGATGAGTGGCCATCCCTTGTTCAGTGAAGTGACTCCAACAGCTGCAGAGGATATGGCTAACCCCCCCGCCCACAGTGGCTGTAGGTGCAAAACCAGAGAGATTCAGGGTAAAAGATGAGTGGCCTGAGATACAATAAATGGCCACAGCAAAGTCAGCCACCTGCTGCTGAGGCAAGTTGCTAGCCTGGTGTGGTGGCAAAGGCTATTTGCTTAACTTTTTCTTTTTCTGGCTAGGACGATTGACCACAGGACTGGTAGTCTGTTCCACAGTTAAGCTGAAACTGGTGCCTCTTTCATAAGGAAGAAGAGCAGCAATTGCCAGTAAAATTATCAGTCCATAAAAGTTACTGGTTTTTTTAATAGAAAAAACCCCAGTAACAAGCACTTTACAGCACTATGTCAGCTCCACAGAGGAAAAATAAACAATTTCCTCATAGAAATTGTTTTCAGTTAGCTTATACTACTATTAAACTGACGGAAAAAAGGAGTGCTTGGTTTAATAGTATGTTACAGTCTTGAAACAGTCCATTAAAACACAACACTCCTAGTTTTAAAATAACTTTCCTGAAGAGGAAAGTAATCACACAACAATAAAATAAAGTCAATGTAAGATTTTTTTTTTTACCCTAAAAGGAACTTATCTGTCCAGCAAAGGAAAGCACAAGCCAACTGCCGATCCTCGAAAGCCTCAGAGGAGCATACTCTTCAGTAGCATTAATGCTCTGTAGGGGTATATGGTCAAACTTGTCATTTAGTCAGCTCATCAGCTCAGCTCAGGGATGTCAGACTTGTTACGGGACAGGTAGGGACAAAAAAAAAAAAAACAAAACAAAGCGGAGGCTGTTTCACCGGGATTTTAACCGGCAGTGCAGGACTCAGTCTTGGGTTACTGATCCCAGGACAGTCCTGCTTAAAAAATAGGGACGTCTGGCAACCCTGGCTCAGCTTGAGCTGCTTGGTAGTCTGGGTATGTGGAAGGTGCCCTGAAGCTTTATATCCTTGGCAGAATACATCTAATAGAGCTAAGGTCACTGGAGCAGTGATCAGTATGACAAATGTCACCCCTTTACCTAATTAAAATTTCTACTATTTTTTAAACAAAAAAAATCAATGTCTTGGCTCACTTCTTTCTTTAGACAAGCTAAACACTAGAGGAAAAAGCTTCATTGCCATTTTAATCATTTGACAAGAAAGAGCTGATGCTCCAATTCAACAGCATTCTATACTCTTCTCTCTCTTAAAAAAGTGTATCCTACATTAAACTGAGTAGAGCCACAGATAAGTCAAAACAAAGATGATGTTTTTGAAAACTACTTCACCCAATAACTACCAGTAAAAGTAAGAACATTTCAAATACAACAAACTCGAAGCTGTAATTCAAATTTCTCTCTTTTTTTATATGTAACAACTGATGTCTTGGCTCACCGTCGTCTTAATTTGAAAGTATTCACAGAGATTATGACTAACAGTGAATATTATGATGAACATCAGCTGATATTTAGCATGCTGCCTGACACATCATTTAAAGCCAGCATCAAATTCAAAATGTGACAGTTTATGCATGCATTTATTTAACAAGGATGGATAACTAATCACATTGGACCATTTTCAAGAACAGCCCAGGAAAGAAATAAAACGATACAAATAAAGATATATGAAAAACATATATTAAAAAAAAACAAAAAATACAGCTAAATAATGCAGATGATTTTGTTAGAAGACCTACATCACACTGTTGAATAGTAATGCAGAAGACATCGATAGAGTGCAAGTCAACACATTTATATTTCATACCTGATCAACAACTCTCTCACTCTAATTAAAGCATCTGACAATATTGCTTGTGTTTGCAGTGTATCTGTAGCCAACAGGTGCCTGTCCATTATGTGATTCTGACCACACCACTAAAAAAGACAGTGCTCCCAGATCACAGCTAAAACAGAGATCTGTACTGAAAAGAGCCACTTGTACCTACAGTTAATCCAATACACTATATACCTGCACTGCATGATTCAAGGATTACTTATACATGTGAAAATGGTCCATATTATTTCTTCGACAGCTTAGGTTGTCGAATGCTTAATGATCAACAACTAAGCAAAGTTTCAAAATCGCGAACAGCCATATAAGCAAATTCTTTCCTCTGGAAAGAATTTGCTAGACCGTCCAGAAACAAAATTAACTTTTCAACCTAAATATAGGCGGGCTTTACCCCCCCTAACTAAATATACCAACTCTGAGATCACTCTACATTGGGGAAAGGGCAAATCCCCGATAACGGCCACTCAAATTCTTTCCTGAGGAAAGAATTCGCTTATATGGCCATTCACGATTTTGAAACTTCGCTTAGGTGTCGATCATTGAGCATTCGACAACCTAAGCTGTCGAAGAAATAATACAGACCCTGTGAAAATGCACATTTACCGTGTAAGGTAGCGTTCCTGTTTTCTGCCAAGAGCTCTCATTCAGAAACACCACCCCTGGATACCTAAATGTCGGTCCCACAAAGTGTGTTAAACCTGGGCTACTTGAGTACATTAGACATTTCCAGTACAAGAAGAAAGAAAAGGGAAAGAGAAACAGACAGTGGTTCAGATCCACCACACTGTTTTACCAACAGTTTGTCACTGATGGTCAGTGAACCATGGTAACAGAAAACAAATTCTAGAGGATACAACATAATTAGTCAAAGAAAATACTTTTTCATGTGTGATAGCAAGTAAAAACAAAAGCAGACAAAATAAACCAGGTAACTCTGAAGAGAGAAACTAAATAGGATTTGTGTAATACACTAGCACACTTGATTCAATTACTTGGGTAAAAGATAAGTTAAATAAATTATGTGGTGCCCCTTGTTGCCAATACATTACACCTTTGCTAATAACATTACTCCTGGAAGACATTCAAATGATCATCAAGTCCTTGGTGTATCGCACATTAGCACTCGGAAACTAGTCAACTGCAACATTTGCAATAATGCCCTGCACTAAAAAGTCTGCAGTATTGTGCAGGCACAGATCATATTACACCCTAGCACCAGAAGAAAATTCTCCTCTTCTTCACATTAGTGTCTGCTGTTCAAACTCTTAGCAAGGAACCAAAATTCCCTACAACGGTCCTCCATCAATGTCCTTCCACATTTACCCGCCATGAATGCCTAAGCTTCCAGTAATGTACCTTCTTGCTTCAGATCTTCTCATTTCCCCAATCTGTATTTTTCTCTTACCGACTCAGCTGTAGCCATTCCTGGAACAGGAATCACCCGAACAAACTGCTTGTTCACCACTTCCAAACGATCAACCTACAAAAAAAAATAAATAAATAAAAATAATGTAAGATGAAGACACCAAAGTGTTAACAAGTCTAGGCAGGAAAAGATTTTAATTTTTTTCTGTGATAGCTGTGTTACAAAGTTCCTTTACAACATCACTAATGCAGTACAACAGAAATGAACATTTGTGCATTTCCTGTTAGACTGTGAAAGCAGATTTTTGCAGCTACTTTAATAATACAAGCTGCAGTCAAAAGTGCTTAAAAGTCCTAATACTCAGTGACTTGTTAATGGATACAGAAACGATCCAATTCTTACTAAAAATTACACTTCACAGAGGTTGCCCTATTTTTCCACTTTTTAATATCTGTATAGAACCCTATTTTTTCTACATCCATATAGTCACACATTCCACTTTCTGTTCCCAGCAGTGGTATTTGCAGATACCGACATTTATTGTCAGCATCCCTGTTTCGACATTCTTAAAATCTTGAAAACTATACATAAGCCAGGATTTCTAACTATAAACTAAATCTATATGAATCAACAACATGCAAGCATCCAACACTTATTCAGATTGAAACATGCAGATTTACAAAGTGTCACTTAAACTAAGTTAACATACTTAAGGATCAATACTCTCAAATTAACTCTAAGCATCATTAAATCGGTATCTTAAAACATGGGAATTTCATTTGCAATATGAAAGTATGAGCAGAAATGAAATTACGACTAATATCCAAAATATCAATAGTCAAGATAACTTAGTTTAAGTGACATGGGAAAATATTTATCTTGACTATTGATATTTTGGATATTAGTCGTAATTTCATTTCTGCTCATACTTTCATATTATAAATGAAATTCCCATGTTTTAAGATACTGATTTAATGATGCTTAGAGTTAATTTGAGAGTATTGATCCTTAAGTATGTTAACTTAGTTTAAGTGACATGGGAAAATATTTAACATACTTAAGGATCAATACTCTCAAATTAACTCTAAGCATCATTAAATCGTTATCTTAAAACATGGGAATTTCATTTGTAATATGAAAGTATGAGCAGAAATGAAATTACGACTAATATCCAAAATATCAATAGTCAAGATAAATATTTTCCCATGAAATGTGTCTACATTGTGTTACCTTGCCAACCCACTCCAAATAAAATATTTAAAATGATAAAATTTCAAATTATGTAAATTTATATAATTACCAAAATCAATAAGACTCATTTGCCAAATTATTAGTTCTGAAGAAACATGACATTAAACTTTGAAATGTGCATTCCTGCCGCCTTGTTACCAAATCTAGCATGTTGTCAATGTTGATAAAGTTAATTGTGAGAAAACCTGGATCCCACCCTTGTCTAATATGTGGCATAAATGTATTTCAGTGACTGTAATCCATTAGCAATATCTTTTATAAATAAAACATTAGCAAAGCTTGAAGTTGATAACATGCTTTGCTTCTCTTATCTTGTCCTTTTGTCCTACAGTCAAGGCTTTTAGACCTAACCATGCTTCCTACTGTTTCAGTCTAGACTGAAACCCTAATCTTGTTTTAGGCATGAAAATCTGATGTACAACATATTTAACTTACAAATAAGAGAGAGAATCTGGGACTTTATTCATACTGAATTAAACCCAGCATTAAACATTTGTGACTTACAACTTTCCAAAGGCCACAATGCAGAAGGTAACATCATTTGATCCATGCTTAAATTGAAACTGCAGAGTTTTATTTTACATACACACAAGATCAAACCCTTTCAAATACTTCAATAGCTCTTAACAAATTATTTAAAACTTGCTCTCTTGTTCTTACATACAGATACAGTTTCAAATATCTGCATGCCTCTCTCTTTAATCAAAGATAAATTCATTACAAAATTAGGCTTCATAGGATGAAATTTGTAATGTTTCTATACATTTCATTAAAACTTATGAAAGTTTTTAGCACTCAATTTAGGATTTTTACACAATGCTGAGTATATACAGTCTTATTTTCTCCAACTTCCTACAATATGTATATGCAGTCACAAAGACAATGCAATCTTGCTATGTACATTCTGAATTTATTCACAAGTTCAGTCTATATAGCAATGCTTTCATAATAAATAAAAGCAGCTATGAACCCTTAGAAGAGCAGCCATTTTAGAATTTTACACCACTTGTAAAAACATATTAAACCGGTTTTATTCTGTATGTTGTTCTTTTTTAAACAAAAATTTTACATCAACAAAAATTTTACATCATCTTCCATTTATTTTATTTGCATTTGTTTACCGGGAGGTCTACTGGGCTAGGGTGTGCCCGTTTTCAGTGGAGGCCCGGGGAGAAAAGCTCCAAAAACAAACATAACGCTACACAATCAAAATATAGAAATCAAGCAGCGATGGTACAGAACACATTATAGAATAGGGAAAACAATAAAACAGATAAAATCTAACATCTGTATAACTAATATTAAGTACGCAAGCCAAACAAGAATACAGTTGATGACATGGGATAATAGCGAATGTGTGAACAATACAGTACTGCAGTTTTGCAGTAGAGAGGGAAAGATGGACAGCAGTAGATTAAAGATTCTGAAAGTAAGGTATAGCCTTAGAGCTACTGCTATATTGACAGCAAGAATGAATAGAAGACATGGAAGGTAACTGATACAATAGATTATGGGTGGATGGGTGGCACATGCTGGACTTAGCAAGTTGAAAGCACCAAAAGTATATATGAGGAGTCTGAGCTGTATAGGGAGGAAAAGTAGGAAGGCTAGGAATACTGTTTTTTTTTTTTTTTTTTTTTTTTTTAGAGTCAGTGCTGGTACATGTACATAGCCAATGGGAGAACAGGTGTTGTTTCAGCGAATTCTTACAGTATTCAGGATTGCTAGTAGACCTAACTGAAGAAGGGAAGCATTTCATAGTTTTGCTATGGCATATGGGTAACGTATCTAACTGGCGGAAAACATTAGGTTTTGCTACATTAAGGAGCATCTGATTGACTGATCGCAGAGGTCTATTTGGGTGTTACATGGTGAACCGAGAGGAGAGGGCAGGACAGCTAGAAGGCTTACAGATTAGTTTATGAATTGTGGTTAGTTGCAGGTATGTTAAATGTTAGGAAAATTCTAGCCAGTGTAGATGCTGGAGTGATACACAGTGGTGGGAGGAGTGTTTGGCACTGGTTAAATTTTGCGATTTTAATGTAGCACTAGCCCAGTTTGTATTTAAGAGAGGATTGTACATTAGTAAGGAGAGGTACACCATAGAGCAAGGATGGAAGTAGAAAGGAAGAGGCAAGGGATAGTCTTGCTGCATAGGTGAAGTGTTTGTGCTTGTACAGGATGCCTGGTTTCTGATTTTTTTTTTTTGTGTTAATATGCTGGTCGAAAATTAGGTGTTCATCTATGATGACCCCTACAAGTTTGATATATGAGACTACTTCGAGGCAAGTGTTGAGTGAGTTGATGGTAAATTCATTTTTGGTTAGGGGTGTTGTTCTTTTTGGGGGTGAACAACATAAGTTTGGTTTTATTAGCATTTAGGGCTAAATGGTTATTATACAATCAATTTCAGTGGAGGTGAAGGCATTTTAGGAGAGTGTAAGTAGTTCTGAAGTGGACTTGGCCATGCAGATAATGGTGGAGTCATCTGCATATTGGATGACATTAGCATGGGGTATGCTGGTATGGAAATCATTAATGAAAATGCTGAAGAGCAGTGGATCTATTATGGACCCTTGCGTGACTCCAGTATTGATGTTGAGGAAAGGAGAGAGGGATTAGTGCCATTTGGTTGCTTTTTGTCTATCTGTAAGGTAGTTGGAAAACCAGGCTAGGGTAGGGGGAGATGTGCCTAAATTAAAGAGTTTGGTCAGAAGAAGAGGGTGGGAGAAAGTATCGAGTGCCTTGGAAAGGTTAAAAAATAGTGAAAAGACAAGGTATCCTGAGTCTCAAAAGCATGGCTGACCGTGTCCAAGAAAGATGAGAGAGCTGTTGTGTTGCTATGGAGAGAGGATGGCAATTGGAGGGAAGTTAGATATGTCATTACTGTTTCCACCTTTGTGGAGAGGGAAGATAAATGCCTTTTTCCAGACTGTGGGAATGGTGGATTCCACTGGATTAATTCAAATGATATGCACTAGGATGGTTTGTCAGCATGACCTCTACACAGCATATCCAAATTTTTACATATACTTAAAAAAATAATGCCCTGATACTGGCTAGATATATAGCCAGTGATAACTTATGTATATGCAATTACTCATGTTCACAACTGTATACCACAAAATCAAATGTGATCCCACATCTCAGTTATAACAACTCTGTTGACATCTTTCTGCTGGATCACTACTATACAAGAAAACTTTTTTTTCAAATCTATATATTGTTAATTTCCTAAGATTTGTTTCGTTTCCTATACATATTTTTAGTATTTCATCACTAGACTCTTCAAATAAAATGTACAGTTTTGATATGGTGAAAACTGCACAGTTGTTATAACGGTTGATATTTCTCAACTATAATAATGAGATTTTTGAACAAAACCATAGTCCAGTAACTAGCTTAGAATAAACTGATGAAATACCTGCTAATGGAAAGTACTGCTTTCCCGACTGACGAGGTAAACAAAATTCCTAAACCTGGCACCTTCACAATCCTACTCTTCAACCTGTTACTGAAATTATAAGGGACAGAAAAGAGTAGCTATGTTTTTTCTTTCATCTATGGATGGATATACACAACAAGATGAGGTAGGCAGATATCCAGCAACTGCAGAAATCATGAAGTTAGTATTACAGCAGAGAGTCAGTTACCCAAAATGTCAATTACCCGAACGCAGCCTTCCAAAGTTTTCGGGTAGGAAAAATCATAAAGTCTGAATATGTAAATGTTATATGTATTAATTTGTGTGCATTTTGGGGGCTTATAGCTCACTCGTGTGAAAAGTATTCTTTATTGTCCACTGGAATTGCTGAATGGTTGAAAGGTGTATTCCCTCCATGTAGAAAAAAAAAATAAGAATTTAGAAGTGTTTTATCCAGTTCAATTACAGGCTTGATTAACCGAACTACCATAGGTCCCAATTGGTTCGGATAATCAACTCTCATACTGTAACAGGTTTATGCTCACTCCCACGTACCACCTTTTCACAAAAACAATAAATGAAAAAATTCAGGTCATTTAACATTCACAGCAGAGTTAAGATAATGCCTTACAATATGCTACAGCTGTACAACTGTAATGCACAAGTATTAAGACAAATGCATAACTTTTGCCAGTTGCTGCCACCAATACCGACAGACATCCTGTGACTAAAGGACTGCCATGACATTCCTCAGATCACAGACAAAAATAAACAGAAATTAGGCAGCTGTAATAATAATAATAAAAATAAAAACAGGAGAAAATATATGGATAACATTAAGTACATTATATGCAACAACAGGCAAATCAGAAGTCAACAAAGAACCACTATGCATCTCTTGCCAAGATGCTGTAAGCGCACTCATCTTCTGCACTTCGCCTATGTTAGCTTGAGTCACTGAGTCACTGATGAATGAGCTATTCTGCACAGACTTTTTAAAATAAACTGACAAGCAACAGTAATAAAAAAATGCACAAGAAGTATTTTTGCAACAGGCAAGCTTTCTACACTCCCTTAACACAACTCAACAGTTGCACAACAGTACAGAAAAGAGGGAAAATAAACAAAAGCACACAGCAGTTTCACATAAACAGCATGACGACTGATGACAATAAAAGTTGCTTACTTCTTGATGAGCTGCAATGAAGAAAGCTATTCTTTTAAACTAACAAAACCACCACTTTCTACAGATGCCAGTCATTTTCTACTATCAGCTGAGATATTCCTTTGACATTTTCTTTAACTCCTAGAATCACTGTTCCACTTAGATGCACTACTTCATCTGGTTAAGTGATGTAGTAAAACAATACTAAGGTCAGAACACAACGCCAACAGAAAGGCTTACTACAACTAATACAAACACCACAATATACACTACCGAGGCCTAAAACTACACATTTATAGTATTTTCTATAACTGTCAATAAGTGTACACAGCAAAAACCTTTGTATATATTAAATGAGCGACACTGCACATCTATGAATCATCAGTCCTCACAGTTTCTTTTCACAGTAGCATAAATATCAAGATCAGAAGAATGTGAAAGCCAGACCCGTTCACAACACCATCAACATTTTTCTCCATTATGGAGATGAAAACTGTGCAATAATGTTCAGGGCCATTCTAGGTTTCATCCAAAATCCATGAAAACTAAATAATTCTATGAGGCTACTGCTCATGACAATATTTCAGTTGAAAACTGGGATGCTACTTTTCAACAAACTCTCAATGTTTCTGTCTTTCTATTAGTGATCATATAACCCTGATGTCAGCCATGCACTTGGACACCAACCCCTCAGCTAAACAATATCTTACTCCATTTTATATAGTTGCAATGAAGCAAAATGACACAGAAACACCACATTAGTAAAGCAGTCAGGAAGATTACATTTTGAAGTCCTCGGGCATGAAATGCAAATGCCACAATTAGATGACTAAAAATGCTAGCAGGCAAGGTGGGGGGAGGGGGAGCATTGCCCTTCACAATCCTCTTAATTAAATGAACTCTTAAGTGCACAAAGATGACAAAATAAACACATGTAGGAAACATTTAGCATTTAACTTCCACCTCATCAAAGATTTGAAGTGGAAATACAGAGTAATGATATTAACAATATCCATTTATCTGTCACTTTGTTCTCCTAACTGAAAACAAACTTTCAGTTTATGAATCTGGCAACCATCTGTAAACTGCAAATATAACAGTTATGGACTCATCAGAATAATGCCTCTGTCTTGTCTGCTTTCATCCTTCAACAACTGTGTTTCGGATCCGACTTCCACCACTATTTTAGACTTAGGATCCATAGCTTAGACTCCTCCCCTTACCCACAATCCCCTCCAAACCCCACCTTACCTCAGATCAAGTTTGCCCCAAGTTCCAAACTACTAAGAACTTATTACAAAGCATCCATATTAAAATCAGAGTACAAATGTAGAGGCTAGTAAGAACAGAAAACATCTAAATCTGGAGTGTAAAAAGGGGAGGGGGAATATCTTTAAGTATATCCCACAGGTCATACAAGAAGTCACAAGGGGTCCCAAAGGAGAGATTAAAGGGGTCCAAACAGAGATTAAAAAATATATCTCAACAAGCAAAGGACACTATTATTCATCCTTAAGTCTTCACAAGATGGATCGTATTTTTGCAAAATTTTACCAAAATGCAACTGATACATAGACTGCATGTTATATAGAATATATCCTGGAGAGAAGCAGGTTAAAAAAAAAAAAAAAAAAAAAAAAAAAAAGACGGATGGGTGCACAAGTTCCAGAATAAAAATGCACCCAGTCCTGGTATGTGCATTGGTGCCAAGACTGGAAAAAAAAATGAGAGTGAAGAATCCTCAAGACAAAACATTCCTAAAAATGGGTTAGGCCATCCCTTTGTGGAAGGAAGTAGTAGTCGACAAGAAATTAGAGGCCAAAACAGAGTCATAAAAATGATAGACTGGACTATTGAGTACAAGAAAAATGATGTACTGCTATTATGCAAGAAGTCCAGTATTTTCAGACATAAGTTATTCAAAAAGATTGAGAAATTAGAAAGAAAAACACTTGTACAAGAAAAACTGTCAAAAGCTTTAAATGCAAATTTATGTTCATTAACACAACAGATTCATGAAAAACATTATACAGATCAAGAAACCTAGAGCCATTTGCAAAAAGAAGTGACTGAGTAAGGGCAAAAATACAAAGAACAAAACCTAGACATTTTTGAAAGGTATAAAAAATTAAATATGGACAGAGGAAAGAGAGAGAGATCTGACAAGCTTCTTTGGGAACAAGAGTGCTAAAGCAACTGACAATGCAATTTCAGGGTTTGGCAGCCTGCTGAGGCTCACAATCATCTAAGGAGGAGAGATGCTTTTGTATGAAATTGCATTTCTTAATTTATACTCTTGGAAAGATGGTATCATTAGTTGCCTAGCTGAGTCAGTTTTTGTGCACAGTTTGTTTAGCACTTTAACTTTATCATGGTATTTATGCAAAGATGAAAGCCAAACTAATCAATACAAAAAAGCATCTCCAAAGACAATTGAAGAGGAATACAGGCAAAGGCACCAACATATGGAAAATTTTACAATACAAAAAAATAAGATCACAAAGGAGGGAAATGTAGAACAGAAGTTAGACAAATAGAAGCTGAAGTTAAGGAATATGTACCTGCAAAGTGAACGATTTAGTATATAATAGACTGACGGGTTACATCACATGATGAAGCAATGAATTCCCAAAGTAAGGAGAAACAGGAGGAGTGGGAAATCTGAAGACAAAATATGGACATGGGAAATAAATGAATTTAATAGTGTGCAATATTTATGCAAAGGAGAAAGAAAAACTAGCCAATACAAAAAAGCAGCACTAAGATAATTGAGGAGAAATAAAGGCAATGGCATCCTTATACGGAAAATTTCACAATACAAAAAAATAAGAAAACAAAGAGGAGAAAGTAGAAAAGAGGATTAGTAATGGAGAACGTTAAAAAAAGTTATGAACTACCTGCGAAGAGAAAGATTTAGTAGTTCCCAAATTAAGGAAAAACAGGTGGAACAGGAAGTTTCTGATCACTTGACACATGAAGGATACTCTGGAGCCTTCAGTATGGAAACCAGTACAAAAGTTCAGTTGGGAGTTGCAGAGCAAGGGAAGGAGCAGGAAACAGTGGCAACTCTGAAGCAGTCAATGTTGTGGAATGTAAGGCCAGTGAGTTTCCATAGTAAAGAGCAACAGGTGATGCAGGATGCAGCTGAAAAGAGTATGTCAAAAGATGATGTTCTGGAACTTTCTGCAGAATGCCCAATGGAAACGGAGACCAAATAATCTGCCCTCAGTTTACAGGAAAATGATCTAAGGGAAGAGTTGCTTTACTTAGAGATGGATAGATGTATTAAGATCAATGAAAAAATAGATTACAGAAAGCCAATAATATCCAAAATGTTAGAAATCTGATAAAACAAATGAGCACTGTAATCAAGAATATTAACAAAAATTCATGGGCTATGACCGAAGTAAATATGGTATGTTACTGTGCAGCTAAATTAATAACAGATAAAATTTTACCACAAAAACACAGGGGAATAAGGGAAAGGAAGGGGAAAAAATCAAATGGCATCATGGAAGTATCAAACAGAGAAAACTATAAAGCAATTAAGACAAGGAGTGTCACTGTTAGAAGAGTACAGAAGGAGGAACAGATCAACAAAAATAGTTAGAGAGATAGAAGTCATAAAAGTAATGCGCAGCATTAGAGGAGGCCAGGATCTATCGTATACTATTGCAAACAATACACTAAAAATATTAGCACAGGCAAAAAAACTTAGAAGATATACATACAAATACAAAGAAAAAGTACAAAATAAGCAATTTATCGATGAAAAATCAGAAATGGAAAACAAAGCAAAAGAAATAGAAACACCAACAAAAAAAAAATAAGAAACAGACATTTTTGAGAAAAATCTATGAAGATCCTGTGGGACAAAAACATAGAAGAAAAACTCCCAATGTAAAAAATAAACCAAAATTTGAACTAAAGGTTATGCTGCTAAACGCTAGGAGCCTTACTATGAAACTGCACTCACTGGAAACATTCCTAGCTCTGGAAGATGCTGACATATGTGCCATCACAGAGACCTGGTTCAAATCTGCTGAGAGCACCCCCACCATACCAGGCTACTCATCCTTCCACACGTTCTGACCCCATCTGAAGGGTTACAAAACTAAAGGCGGCAGAGTTTTTATATTTATTAAAGATAAATACCGCTCTAGGCTGATCAAGCAGTATGATACACAGGAGACACTCCAGGTGCAGCTAACTGTAGACAAGACACCCATCCAAGTCATGGCTAGCTATAGGCCCCTATCCATTAAACAAGATAGCCACTCCACCTACCTAGACCTACTTGAATCTATAAATGTGCCAACCTTGCACTCTGATCCTAGGAGACTTCAATTATCCAACCATAGACTGGAAAAACTACTCTAGCCAGAACCTATTTGCTCAAAGATTTCTCGACTTCATCAACTCTAAAGTTCTGGATCAGCTGGTAAATACCCCTACAAGGGGAGAAAATGTATTAGACTGACAAACTTGGCCAACCACTGTAGTACCCCTACAGTGTCACCCTCCCTGGTGAGATCAGATCACCAGGCAGTCACCTTCACTCTTAGTATCACACCCCCCCCCCCCCAGCTGAGATGAGGCAAAAAAACTTTTCCAAAGCAGACTATAGCCACATACAGGCAGACAAACAGCTTCATAGCTCCCCCTCCAATTGAGGGAACAGACACCTATGCAGAGACTTACACCAGGTCTCTATACAAGCACCAATATTGCTGCATAGACTTGGCTGTACCAGAGAAAACCAAAGTATCCCTATGAAGGAGAACAAACCAGTCTGTTGGACTTCTGCCATAAACCGACTTTATAATAAAAGAAAGACGGTACTGACTAAGAGCAGGAAGGGGTGAGTGCCAAACTGGAAGCAGACCCTCCTGAACCTAAACACACTAAGGGCCCTCGTGAGATCCTCCAAAGCCAACTTTGAGTCCAAACTGGCCTCCTCATCAAAACAGGATCATAAGACTTTCTTTAGTTACGTGCATGACCTAAAGAAGAAGCAAAAGCCCTGTACCAAACTTGTGGTCAATGGCATTATGCACACTAATACCGATGACATAGCTAACCTACTTGCTGACAGGTTCAGTGAAAACTTTACCTCAGTGGATCAGGATCTCCGCAACACTTGCTCCCCACAATTCATCTCCAACAAACAGATCTTGAATGCCCTCTCAAAGGCAGAAATACAGCCTCCATGGGACCTGAAAGCATCCCAAGGTTGCAGGATGCTGCATCTTACACAGCCTCAAGCAGGAACTGGCAACACCTTTAGGCACCCTTGTCAACCACAGCTGAAGCACTGGACACGTACTCGCCGAGTGGAGGATGGCTACTGTCATTCCATTGAACAAAGGAGGTGAAACCACTGACATAGGTAACTACTGGCCCATTAGCCTTACAAGCCTGATATGTAAGGCCATGGAATGCATAATCATGGATCTCATAAACCAGGAAATCAGTTGCCTCCAAGCACCTGACCCCACTCAGTATGGGTTTGTCATGGGGAGATCATGCCTGTTGAACCTGGTGGACTTTTTCTGAAACAGTCACCAAGGCCCTGGACGAGGGAAAAGAGGTGCACATTGCCTACACCTTGGCTTTTGACACTGTACTTAATTTCAGGTATAGTAGATAAGCTCACTCAGCTGGACATCAACCCTTACGTCACTAGGTGGATTGCCAACTGGCTCACTGACAGAACCCATACAGTCAAAATAGGGGATTCCACCCCAAATAGTAAACCTGTAACTAGTGGGGTCCCTCAGGGTTTGGTCTTAGGACTCCTACTCTTTGGAGTATATTTTTCCGATGTGCAGGCAAAGACAAAAGGTCTATGGCTGACCAAGTTTACAAATAACTGCTAACTGGGGATGGTCATCGACTGCCCAAACGATGTAAACATTCTTCTGGAGGTAACGACTGGAGCATAAAACATGGCCTCAAACTCAATGCCAAAAAGTGTATAGTTATCCCCTTTGGTAAAAATCATGTATCCATAAAGTACATAAACAACAACGTCCTTAGCACACAATCAGTAGTAAAGGATCTGGGCACCATGGTAGACGGCAATCTAGCAGTTGATCAGCACATAGCTTCAGTAGTGTGTAGGGCATACTACATGGCTTATCTCATAAATAAGGGCATAGCATCCAGGAAAAAAAGTTATAACCTCTCTGTACTTTTCCTTAATCAGGCCTATAATTGAGTACAATGCCCCCTTTGACATGTACCTCACTAGGCACTTGTGGCAGCTGGAGGGACCGCAGAGGTTCCTGACTAAAAGAATTCAGGGTCTCCAACACCTATCATATGAGGATAGGCTTAAGTCCCTCACACTTACTCAGTTTCATATAGACTGCTTAGAGGGGACCTCTGTCTGGCATTTAAAGCCATCTCAAACTCCACCCTACTGGAAATGCTGCATATCTGCAAATCAAACACTACACGTATCACACTCACGTGGGACCTAAACCTAGCCTGTGACATTAATAGGACCTGTTGGTGGGACAGATGCAACTCAGAGACTCCCCCATTTGTGGAAATGACTCTGTCTACATGTTAAGCAGAGTACTTCTCTGTCCTTGTTCAAGCGTAACCTGGATGACTGGATGGGTAATAGAAAATATACCCCTGGGATCTCACCTATGTCCCTGCTTGACAGGGAGGATAACTGCTGACCTTGGAAACATGGGTGCAAAACTTTTGCGGGGCTTGGAAAGGCCTCATGGCCAGTAGCCTAGTAACTTCCTATGATCCTAAACAGCAAGAAGTTCAAATGTACAGGATATGAAATGGGATGAAGTAACGGCCAGAGAAATTGAAACAAAATCAAGAAAAGGCCCTAAACGGAAAACTCTAGTCTCAGATGGTACCTAACTTCTGGCTAAAAGTATTAACATCTTTACACAAAGACTTAGCCCCAAGTACTACTTAGACATGCACCCTGCACAGACACCAACCTGATTAACAGGAAAAAACATACTCCACCTTAAGAGAGTGAACCTGCAAGCTATCGTAAAAACTATGGACCAATAACTTGCCTTCTGACAATGTATAAACTACAGACTGGAACTGATGCCAACAGATTTTAGTCATTTAGAAGAAAACTCAATCATGGCAATAACAAAAGGGTAACAACTGAAAGTCATATGGTTCAAAGGATTATTTACTGTTACATAAAGTCATAAAGGAGAATTACAAAAAGGGGAGGAATCAAAGTATGGCATGGATAGATTACAGACAGCAGCCTACATTCATGGATAAAGGAGTGCTTACTGTTGGACAAGATATACCCTACACTATCAATTACATTACAGTCACCATGAAACAATAGAAAATCACTTTGCAGCTAAACCATGATAAAGGGCAAATTATTATCTCAGGGATAAAAATTAAAAGGAGTATATTTAAGGATGACCATCACTGCTGCTCTTTCATCTTGCCCTTAATCCTTTAAGCTGTCTACTTAGCAAATTAGGTCATGGTTATAATTTGGCTACCAGAAAGCAACAAATCCATCATCTTTTCTGTGGATGATTTAAAACTGTAAAGTTCATCAGATGAGAAACTGAAAGCACAACTTCAAGGGGCCAAAACTTTCTCAGGTGATATAAAAAATGTAATTTGGTCTTGATAAAAGTGCAAAAGCAACATTTAAAGCAGGAAAGGTACAGCACCAAGAAAATCTCAGTCTGGGATAAGAATGGGATAATAAAAGGAACTTGGACAGGACGGCATGTATAAATACTTGGGAATTGATGAAGGATCGACAATAAAACATGAAGAAATGCAAACAAAACTTGGCAAGGAATACTTTAAAAAGACTAAAATTAATACTGAAAACAGCCATGAGATCTGTGGACTGGCCCCAAAAGGTACTGGATTAGATGGACAAGAAAACAAGAAAAATGATACATAAAAATCAATGTATATTGCGATTATATATTCCTCATTCTGAAGGAGATATAGTCCTACTCAAAATTAACTATATGTATAGATCTAAACCAAAAAGAACTCTAGATACTCCACCAAAGGCTGCCTGCTCACAAAGATTCCAAAGGAAAGAAGAAAAAAGCAGGTAATGGCCACCACGCTGAACAGATTCAGAACTTTTATTTAAAACAATTAAAAACACAGGAATGAGCGCTTTTGGGACCAAGCCCTTCTTCAGATACAAAACTCAAATGAAACTGCAGTTTTTATATAGCTCTTCAGTTAACATTCAGTACCGCACCCTCCTTTTTTTCAGTGCAGGTCTTAAAGGTATAACTCCATTTAAACCTGGGGTTTTGTAGGCTGCTAGCTCAATGATCCATTTAGTTTCATTCAAATCCATCTCATTAATCAAATCACCTCCCCTTTTGTTTTTATTTACACATTGTATAACCATAAACTTAAACTTATGATTTTCATACTTAGAAATGTGCTGGAAAAGTGCATTATGTTCATGTTTTAATCTTACAGAGGACAAATGGTTCAAAATTCTGTTTTTCGGCATGCAGTTAGTTTTTCCTAACATAGAATGAGCTGCAGTCCTGACAGCCAGGTAAACAACATTCTTTGTTCTACAATCTGCATGCAAATCAAAACAATATTGTTTTCCTGATACAGGGTGTACATAGGATTCTGCCTCCACAATGTCTAAAGTCAAAAACTGTTTTTTTCCCACTACCTTGGCTATTTTTATCATGTCAGCAAAACAATCCAATTTTGTTTTATTACGTCACATATTCCCCCTATGTTATTACTATATGTTAACATTAGCCTTGCATTATCCAAAACAATACAGAAGTAATAGGTCTAGGCCTTGGTTCTCCCATGGACAACAGGATGGAACACCTGTTCAGTCTAGAGCCTCACAAATGGCTAATGTGAGGCTACTGTTAACATATAGTAATAATTTAGGGGGAATATGTGATATAGTAAAACAAAATTGGAATGTTTTGCTGACCGATGAAAAAATAGCCACGGTAGTGGGAGAAAAAACAGTTTTGGGCTTTAGAAGAAATGAAAATCTGAAGGATTTATTATGTCACGAAGGGAAGACAGAAAAAAGTAAGAACAGTTTTACACAATGTATAGGTACAAGAAAGTGCAGAAACTGCAAACCATGTTCAGGACAACAATACTGTTTTGATTTGTATGCATACTGTAGAACAAAGAATGTTGTTTACCTGGCTGTCTTTGTCAGGACTGCAGCTCATTCTATGTAGGAAAAACTAACCGCATGCAGAAAAACAGAATTTTGAACCATTTGTCCTCTGCAAGATTAAAACATGAACATAATGCACTTTTCCAGCACATTTCTAAGCTTGAAAATACTAAGTTTATGGTTATACAATGTGTAAATGAAAACAAAAGGGGAGGTGATTTGATTGAGATGGATTTGAATGAAACTAAATGGATCATTGAGCTAGCAGCATACAAAACCTCTGGTTTAAATGGGGTTATACCTTTAAGACCTGCACTAAAGAAAAGGAGGGTGCGGTACTGAATGTTAACTGAACAGCTACATAAAAACTGCAGTTTCATTTGAGTTTTGTATCTGAAGAAGGGCTTGGTCCCGAAAGCGCTCATTCCTGTGTTTTTAATTGTATTTTAAATAAAAGTTTTGAAGCTGTTCATCGTGGTGGCCAGTACCTGCATTTTTCTTTCCATATGTATAGATCTGCAGTCGTAAGACTGCATACACATCTCCTGTCCTCACCAGGTCCAAACATAGCGAAAATTTAAAGCAAGAAAAGAACAAATCCTAAGATGACTTCCCTGCTTAACAGAATCATATCGGTGTTAGGTGGGAATGAAAACCTAACCAGAAGCAGACAAAAATCAGGCAGTGTCTGAATGTGCCAAAAAAATTAAAAAAAAAACAAAATAAAGAATATAAAGAGAAGGATCAGATAAAGAAGGCAAGAAATGTGAAAGAGTATAGTTGCAAGTATAGAAAACTTCTGGAACAACCTCATGTTGATAAAGATTTGATACAGGAATGGTTAAGGAGGTGAATTTAAACTAAAAGATGAAAGGTAAAGCTTACAGGCCCAGGATAGTGGACTACGTACGCATTGGTTTAGAAAGTCCATTGAACATATGGGAGAAACAGACAAACAGGTTTTTGTAAAACAGAACCGGAAACAATCATACATCTTGTTGCTGGCTGTGATGCACTAATGGCAGAACAATGAATAATGTGGCCTGCTTTTGCAGTGGGGATTGGGCAAACATTACAATACTGTCGTAGTTGAGAAGTATTGGAAACAAGAGCCACAAAGCATTAACAGACAATGAAGTTGTTTATATCACAAGGGATTACCCATTATTAACAGTTCAAAAAATAAATGCAAGACAACCAGATATAGTAATCTATGAAAAAAAAAAAGATAAAGCAGCATTGTTGACTGAAATTGCTACACCAAGTGATTACTTACATACAGAGAAACACAGTCATAAAATACCAAAATTTGCAAGCAGAAAAGATGGGAATGTGGAAGTAGGATACCCAGACAGTCCAATAATAGCAGAAGCAATGGGTCTCGAAAAAAAAAGAATTTACAGTCTTATTTAGACATCCTACTGATGCATGGGACTCCTTACAAATTGCAGAACTTTAATCATACTCTGAACTTGGTAATGGGTTTCATTCCTGTCATGGTATTAGAAACCCAAAAGACTTGGGAGAAATTAAAACAGAAGACATAGACATTTTCCATGAAATGGAAGGGGGAATGGCGGGAGGGATGGTGAGGAAGGACAAAAACAGACAACACAGATACATTGTTATGTTGAGTACATAACTTTTGTATCTGATGTTGTCTTTTTTGTCCGTTCCTCAACAATTAAGACATAGTCCCCCGCTTGAAACCCAGGCAGGTCTCCATGAAAAGATATTCTGCAGAACAGAGCCAAAAGCTACTTTAATCCTGGAGGAAATGTCCAGTTTGTAATAAGCAATAAAAGTATGAGCACTTGACCAGGTAGATACACAACACAAACATCTATTGACGTTCTGGAGAAGAATGCAGAAGTGGAAACAGATCTTGCTAAATGAGCTTTGGGGAGCCTTGGTAAGGTCAAACATTAATCCTTGTAAAGGTAAGAGATACAATCAGTAAGCCACTTGGCTAAGGTTACCTTTGAAACCTTCTTGTCCAATTAACCCTTTGAAAATAAAACAAAAAGCTGATAAAATCTTCTAAGAGCTTGTGTTTTATGGAGATAAAATCTGAGTTGTCTCTGTACATCCAACCAAGTGCAGCATGCACTCTCCCTTATTGAATTTTGGAAAGAAAACTAGCAGATTAAATGTTTGGTTAAGTACTACCTCTGAAGCAACCTTTGGTAAAAAAAAAAAAAAAAGAGGGATTAGTTTGTGTGGAAACCCTGTCCTTAAGAAAAATCAGATATGTAATTTGAGAAGACACAGCCTAGAGTTCACAGTCATCTGGCCGAAGTAATGGCAACCAGAAATATAATTTTCCAAAACAAGAATCTTAGGTCCACTTCAGCTGCTGGTTCAAACAGGGACTTTGTCCAAGCTTGTAAGATAGGTGTAGGATTCCAATCACAGATCTAAAGAGGAAGGTACCCTTAAAGGTTTTACATAATCTGAGAAATGCCAAGGAGGAATGATTTTTCCCAATATGAATACTGGAAATAGCTGCTAGTTGAATCTTGATCGTAGAATAACTCACTCCACTATGGAAAACCAAGGCCGAAAAATCCAAGACTGCTGAAATGGGGGCTGAAAAGCTGTCCAAATGTCTGCCTGGGATCAGACACACAACTTTTTCCATTTACTCTTGTACATCTTTCTGGTCAAAACCTTCTGGAAGATGTGAGCATTACACCTCAGAAGAAAACCTTGACTGTCTAGCTATCATCGGAAGTGGAGAAACCATACGGTGAGTTTGAGGACTTGAATATCCATATGATGCAGACTGTACATGTGAGAAAGGAGATCTGGAAGCAGATCCAGGACCAAAGGCGGGTCTACTAAATGAGGCCAAGGAAAGGGGAACCACATTTGCCGAGGCCAGAGCAGGACAATGAGGATGACTTTGCTCTTCCTTTGAGAGGCTTTCTGTACAAACTTTGGAATAAGGGGAATTTGCAGATATGCCTAAAGCAGACTGGCATGGATGGGGTGGTGGTGAATCAAGGCAAAACATATGCTGCACTTAGCATTCTGGACTTAGACTGCAGCATGGTCAACCCCACTGATAATGGACTGACAGACTACTCATGAGGTAGCAGAATAGACCTAAGCTTGTCACCAAAACTTTGGACTTCCCTGGTAAGTGCGTTGCCATAAGAAAGTGGTTGGAAGCGATCACCGACTGCCACACCCTCATCACCTACTGACAAAGAGATAGGATAAGGTTCCACCTTGTTTGCTGACACACCAGACAACTGACATGTCTGTCTGTATGGCAGTCATCCCCAGAGGGAGAACATCCTAGAATGCCTGCAACAATAGTACTGCTCTCATCTCTAGGGCACTGATGTGAAGACTGGCCTCTGAAGGAGACCAAACCCCTTTAAACAGTTTCCTCAGTAGTGCCCCTAGACCCCATCTGGGAAGCATCTATGGTCCCATTGGCCTTTGATAAAGGCAAGACAAAGGGCCGGACTTGCTCCACCTCCAATGACTGAACCCACCATACTACACATTTCTTGCACATATTGGTGATGGGAAAATTCATGAATTTTCATCTTATTGACCACTGTACTGCTACTGCCCCTGGGAGTGCTCTCATATGAAATCTTGCTAACGGAACCACCACTACTGACAGAGCCACAGATCCTAGGAGTTATAAAATTAGTTTGGTGGACTGGGGGGTGTGTAAAGACAGGAAAGTCAGAGCCCGATTCTGTAAGGTGCAGAGTCTTGACTGTGGTAGCCTTGTTATCTGGGAGACAGTGTCTAAGTAAAACCTTATGAACACCATGACTTGTGGGACAAAGGTGAGACTTCTTACAATCGGCCATGATGCCCAGCTGGTTGCAAAAATGAAGCGAGTTGTCAATGACATGAATCAGGAGATGCTGAGTGAGGAAGGTGAGGAGCCAGTCAAGGTAAGGAAGCACCTGAAATCTTAGCAGTCCTGAGTAAGCATCCACCACTGCCATGCATTTGGTCAATACTCATGGGGGCTGTGGTGAGACCAAAGGGCAGTGCTCTTCTATGTCATACCTGCACATGCATGAAATCTACCCAAAGAAATGCAGAATTGCCAGTGACTTGCACTGGTGTCACTGTCTACAACACATGCAACCCATACCTCCCTTTAAGACTCCTTTCACAATCCAATCCATCAGCTGCAACAGAAGTGTTTTTCAAGACCACACCACCTTCTCTGCAAAGTAAAATGTCATACCTGTACTAAACGTACCCTCTTAACTGCGATACAAGCATCTCCGCTCTATAACTCATTGTTAGTTTAATCCACCAACCCGCCCATTTTGCATTCAAATAACTCCCTTCTACAGCACATACATATCAGGGTACCTCCAATCACTCACAAACAGATAAACTGACACAGTAATAATATCACCTACAAAACATCCCTCCTTAATTGGTTCTTGGCTGGGTTGTTGTTCTCCACCTAACCGTTTTCAGATAAAATACAAGATCATCTGCAATTAGGGACTACTGCACATTTATAACGATACATGTGCAACATAAATTACAGACCCCTTCCTCAAGCTAAATCAATTCACCCCCCCCCCCCCCCCCCCCATTGCTAGCCATCTCATTTCTGAAAATAAAAAAAAAAAAATAGCAATAAAGATTTGGCACTAGCATTAAACAAATAATACAAGTATAAACTTTGTCAATTAAAGAAAAATCCAACTGCTACAGCTAGTGGAAGAAGCACTCCCCTTTAAAAGGAAAAAGGAAAGCATTCCACACTCAATTTACATTTTCTCATAGTGAACTTGATAGAGTAAGAAAGAATCACTTTCAGATTGGTCCTCTTTTGGGGTGAATCACAAGCAGTAACTACTAAGTCGTAATGAGCTGGAGAACTGTAAAAACAATTACAGTTGTTTTTCCAAAGCAGGCCACAGTCCTGGAATGACAGTCAAGATAATGACTGGTGCAGGAGAACAAACCTTCCTTTCACAAAGTCAGGATGCACAGAGATCATGACACAAAATGTGATCTTATAACTGAGGCCCAATTCAAATAAGTGAGCATGGCAATTCAGGACCACATGTAAGCTGTATGACAGGGATGGTTGAGAGTACTGCTCTGCCAAAACTGAAAACTACTTCCTAGCACAGTCATAAATCAGAGACCCTTCAGCAGTAAAGCTGGTGGGATATACTAACACTGAGGCCTGAGGTCGTTCTAATCACGGGGGTGCTATATTAGGAAGCTTATGAAATTAGAAGAAAGAAAAATACTTGTGCAAGAACAACTGTCAAAAGCTTCAAATGCAAATTCGCATTCATTAATATAACAGTTTTATGAAAAACATTGGGCCATTTGGAAAAAGAAGTGACTCAGGATGTGCGAAAATATAAAGAACAAAGTCTAGAGATTTTTGAAAGATATAAAAAAGAATTATGGACATTAGAAAGAGAGAGAGATTTGATATGGTGTAGTATAAACACAAAAGGAGAAAGTCAAATTAATCAATACAAAAAAGAAGCCCCAAAGATATTTGAAGAGAAATACAGGCAAAGACATCCAGATATGGAAAATTTCACAATACAAAAAATTAGATCACAAAGAGGGAATGCAGAACAGAAGATTAATAAAGTAGACGTTAAAAATATATAAGCTGAAGTTATGCAATAACTGCAAAGGGAAGGATTTAGTGTAGAAAGTCTAACACCAGTTATATCATGACATCATGGAACAAACCCCCAAAGTAAGGAGAAGCAGGAAGAAGAAATATGGACATGGGAAAGAAAAAGAGATAACATCACAGTATGACAGAGCAATGGATCCCCAAATTAAGGAGAAACCAGTGGAGTGGGAAACATCTGATCAGTTGCCATATTAAGATATTTTAGAGTCTTCCATAGGAAACCAGTGCAAAAGTTCAGTTGGTGTTGCACAGTAAGGGAAGGAACAGGAAACTATGGCAACTCTAATGCAGTCAATGTTGCGGAGAGATAGGCCAGTGAATTCACCTATGAAACAGCAATGGAGGACACATGATGAAACTGAAGAGAATGTGGCACAGGAAGATGCTCTGGCATTTTCTGCAGAATGCCTGTAGGAAATGGAGAACAAATAATGTGACCTCAGTTTTGAAGGAAATGATCTAAGAGAAGAGTTACTTGATTTAATAGAGATGAACAGACATATTAAGATAAATGAAAGAAACAGAATACAGAAGATCAATAAAACCCCAAAAGTTAGAAGTTTGATAAAACAAATGAACACAGTAATTAGGACTGTTCACAGAAATTCATGCAATACAACAGAAGTAAACAGGATACATCACTGTGCAGCTAAATTAATAACAGATCAAGTCTTACCATAAATATACATTAGTAAGGGAAAGAAAGGGAAGAAATGAAATGCCATCAAGGAAGTATCGAATACAGAAAACTATAAAGCAATTAAGACATGAAGTGTCACTGTTAGAAGAGTACATAAGAGAGAACAGATCAACAAACATACTCAGAAAGATCTAAGTGATAAAACAGTGCACAGTAACCAGATCAGGACCTGTCATGCACTATTGCAAATAATAAATAAAAATATCAGCACATGCAGAAAAACTTAAAAGATATACAGATAAAAATAAAAGAAAAATACAAAATAAACAATTTATTGATGACCCAAAAAACTCTTAGAGAATTGGGAAACAAGGCAAAAGGAAATGAAACACCACCAAAAAAGAAAAAAACAGATACATTTTGGACAAATATCTATGAAGATCCTGTGGAACATAAAGATGCTAAATGGACAGATGAAGTAAAAGAAAGAAGTTCAAATGCAAAAGATATGATGGAGTAATGAATAGAGAAATTGAAAAAAAGGTTAGAAAAGCTCCTAAATGGAAAACCCCAGGCCCAGCTGCAGTACCCAACTTCTGGCTAACAGTATTAACATCTTTACACAAAGATTTAGCCATGAGTAAGAATCATTTATATGTGCACCCTGGACAGATGCCAACCTGGTTAACTACAGGAAAAATAATACTCCTGTTTAAGAGAAAACTTGCAAGCTACCCTAAAAAGTATAGACCAATAACTTAGACCAATAACTTGCCTTACGACAACATATAAAACTATACACTGGAATTGACGCCAACAGAGTTTATACTCACTTAGAAGAGAACTCAATCATGGCAACAGAAAGAGTTATGTACATACCATAACTTGGAATATGTGCTACCCTGTGTCATTATTAATCACGGATGGTTGTAGGATCAGACATGGGATATGAGCCGGCAACTAGAAGACAGCTCCTGAGCTTAAGCTCCTCCCCATCCCAGGATCCCTTGCTATCCACAACCCTCAGATCAAGTTTGCTGGATAGTAAAAGGAGGCAGTGAATACTGCCTAAAAGATGAAAGGATACCAAGGGATACATCCTTCACTAACTCCCCAAACACCAGGAGGAGGAAAGTAGGGTGGGGACGTGATGAATAATGATACTGAATAGCACAGATTCCAAGTTATGGTAAGTACATAACTCTTTATCAAATACTATCCATCCATGTCATTACTGATCACGGATGGGTCAGAGTCCCCAGCTGTTAACCCTGGGAGGCCTCATGAATGAATATTCCGGAGCACAAAAGAACCAAAGGAAGCCCTGCTCCTGGACACCAGGTCTAACTTGTAATGAGCAACAAAAGTATGGGGATTAGACCAAGTAGCAGCAGCACAAATCACGTCTAAAGAAAGTTTAGCCAAGAAGGCAGAAGATGTAGCTACTCACCTAGTAGACTGAGCTTTGACTGGTCTGGTGAGTTCAAGTTGTCTGCTTTCGTAAATATAAGAAATACACCTGGCGATCCAGAGAGAAACAAACACCTTGAAAACAGCTTGACCTCTCCTGGCCTGAGAAAAGGCAACAAAGAGCTGATCAGACTTTCAAAAAACTGATATTCTCCTTTACTGGAAAAGTTAGGAAAGAACACAGGAAGTTGAATCAACTGATTAAGATTTGCCTCCGAAGCTACCATAGGGACAAAGGAAGGATTGGTCCTGGGAGACACCCTGTCCTTATGGAATACAATGAAAGGAGGCTTTATGCACAGAACCTGCAATTAGGAAACCCTCCTGGCTGACGTAACTGCCACCAAAAAGGCAGTCTTCCAGGACAGGAATTTAAGGTCACAGGTCGTCACATGCTCAAAAGGTTTCTGCGACAAAGATTGCAGCACCAGAGTGAGATCCCAAGGAGGGGAAGGATCCTTTTACAGGAGCTCTGAGTAGAAAGATCCCTTTAAGGAAGGCCTTCCACAGCCTAGAAAAGGTGAGACTTTCGCTGAAATGGAAGTTTGAGATAGCGGCCAGTTGAAGTTTAATCATAGAGAAACTAGCCCCCTGTTGAAAAAGAGGCCAGGAACGACAAGATATCAGGAACAGAAGCTGAAAAAGGGTCTAGATTCTGTTGTTTTTCCTAGATAGAAAATCTCCATTTGCTGGAATATACCTTCTTGGTAGATGGTTTTTGAGAAGGCAAAATAATGGTCTTAACCAAGGAAGGGAGCCTGGACTGGGAAAGAATCAATGGAACTGGAGTTACCAAGCAGTCAGATGAAGGGAGTGAAGGTTGGGAAGACAAAGCCCCCAAGGATGTGAAAAGAGATCCAGAATGGGATCTAATATCCATGACAGATATTTCAGATGAGACCAAAGGAGGGAAAACCACGCCTGACAAGGCCAGAAGGGGGCAATGAGGATGAGAGGAGTTTTCAGGCAATGAGCTTGCTGTAAGACTTTGGGAATGAGGGGAGTTGGGGGATAGGCATACAGGAGACTTGGCAGCCAATCACGAACCAGAGTGCCCCTGGGTGACTCCCCATTCAGGGGGATCAGGGCAAAGTATTTGCTGCATTTGTGAATGACCGGAGAGACAAAAAGATCGCAGCAAGGGAGACCCCAGCGGCCGAATATCTGACATGCCACTGACTGATTCAGGGACCACTTGTGAGGACTCAGGATAGATCTGCTGAGTTTGTCGGCTAATACGCTGGAACTGCTGGGAATATGTGTTGCAAGAAGAAAGCACCTGGAAGACACCACCAATTCTCACAGCCTCATAACCTCTCTGCACAGAGGATAAGACTGTGCTCCCCCACTTGTTGATGTATCAGACCACCGCCATGTTGTCTGACTGAATTGCAATGGTCCCGAGAGGGAGACAGTCCTGGAAGGTTTGCAACGTTAGGAGGACTTCTTGCACCTCCAGGACACTGTGGTCTCTAAGGGGGATCACGTGCCTTGGGAAGTCCATCCCTGATAATGCCCCCCACCCCAACAGGGAGGCATCCATGGTCACCTTGGCTTGGGGTTGAGGAAGACAGAAGGATCTGCCTAGAAGACGGTCCTGAGCATGAAACCACCAAGTAAGGTGACATCTGTAAACTTGAGAAACCCTGTCATGGACAGGGGATGAAGGTGGGCTGAACATTGCACTGCAAGTGTCGACTGCAGAACTCGCATGTGATATCTGGTGAATGGTACTAACTGAATCGCCGCTGCCATTGAACCTAGCTCCTGCAAGATTAAAAAAAATGAAGGATGTCCCAGATCCAGATGAAGATGAACCTGTTCCCAAATCATCGCAACTCTGCGTGGGGGAAATGCTGCAGTCTCTGAAGTAGTGTGCGGAATGACCCCGATAAACTTCAGGGTCTGACACGGGCAAGATGAGATTTGGGCAGGTTGACTGTGATGGCTAGGGCCTGAAAGAGACTGTGTGTAATCCATGGACAGAGTGAGTTGATGCCTTGTGGGTGCCATGAGGAGCCAATCATCTAGGTATGGAAAGACCAGGAAACTTGCAGCAGAGATGGACTGCTACCACTGCCATACATTGGATAAACACCCGGGGGGGGGGGGCTGGGCGAGTCCAAAGGGCAAGGCTCTGAACTGATGGTGACTGTCCCCCAGCTGGAAGCACAGGTATCTCCAGGAGCATCAGTCAGTTTTGATGTGATAGTATGCATCCTTGAGATCCACCAAGCACATCCAATTATCCTTCCACAGAAGGGGCAGAATGGACTGAACAGTAACCATTCAGAACTTCGACTTTTTGACCAACAAATTTAAAACACTGAGGTCCAGAATGGGACATAGGTCCCCGGTCTTTTTGGGCAACAAAAAGAAGCGACAGTAAGTTCCGGACCCTTGTTGCCCTGTTGGGATCGTCTGGATGGCTCTTTTTTGAAGGAGGGTCTCGAACCTCTAGAAGGGCCAACTCCCTTTGGTAGGATGAACATCCGGGAGAGTTTTAAGTTGGAGGGGGCTGAAAAAAAGGGTATGAAGTAACCCCTGGACACAATGTTTAACACCTACTGATCTGAGTAATACGTGTCCAGGCTATTGGGTGGAGGGAGAGACGACCCCTGACTGTCCCTGGGGCAGGACGCTGGCAGCGATTCAGAAGCACTGAGGAGCCTTCTCTGAGAAGGATTACCATCAGTCTAGTTCTGCAGACCCCCTCTGCCTCTGGGGCAGCCCCATCTGTCAAACCTCCTTCCCCGGCTGGAGGAAGATGATTCCTGTGGAGCATCCTGGAAGGAAGACAGAGACCTGCGGAACCACAGTTTCTTACTACTCTTTTGATTTTCGGGGAATAGAGAACTTGATCCCAACTGCAGATGGTCTCTCTCCCTCCTGCTCACTATGGGGTAAAGTTTCTTTGACCGAAGGATCAGACAGAGTTGATCCGTCGAAAGGGGCATTAAGTGAATGATGGCATGAAGGTTTTCCACAAACCCGCAAAGGCAAAGCCAGACATGATGCCTAATCGCAATGCCAGTGCCCGCCGCCCAAAAGGTGGCCTCCACCACACTGGAGATCAGCCTAATTGAGGCATTAGCAAGGAAAGTCAGACCAATATAAGGCTCTCTCCAGAGGCAGTAGCTCAGAAAGGGAAGTGGAGTGTTCCGATACAAAGTCCCTTTGCAGCCAGGTAAAGTGTGCCATGTAGTTGGTTGCTCACAGTCCAAATGTTTCGGAGACAAACCTGCACTTCCCAAACAGTCAATCGCCTGAGACTCCCTGTTTGGGGGACGGACCGTGGAGCTCTGTTTAGCGAGCTCCTTTTTTGTAGCTGCGGCCACCACAATAGCATCGATGGTAATGCCTTTGCTCCAAAAAGCCTGGTCTTTTGGGGGGACTTAGGAACTTATCGCCTTTCCTGGGAACTGGTTCTACTGTGTCCGGCTCCTTCCATGCCATGCTGGATATGACCTGGACTGGGTCATCAGCAGGGGGAGACACCCAGGTAGAAGTTGGGTCCGTCTCAAAGGCCTTCAGGAACACACATTCCTCTGAAGATGGGGTGAGGGAAGACCAACCACCTCGCTCTTTCAGGTTCTGTAGGATGTCTCCAAAGGACACCTCCTCGGACAGAAGTGTGGGGGATCTATCTCCTTCCTTGAAATCTGTGTCTTCAGTGATGGACTCTTGAGGGGGGTCCAAGTGCCTCTTCTTGCACATCCTCTTCTGAGGAGGCTCCTCCACTGCAGGCTCTGGGGAGGACTCAGAAGAGGTAGGGACCCTGAAGGGGGCAATGCTCAATCTGAAGCCACTCATGGGAGGGCTGACCCTGGTAGGATGATGAGGTCTCACCACCAAATGTCAAGCAGGGCTGGGAAGGATCCAGAGCAGAGGTAAAGGCAGCTACCCATTCAAAGATCGTCCTCTCTATCGCCCGGAAAGCCGACTGGCAGGACGAAGCCCCCAACCCCTCCTCCCCACCGACCAAGATGGAAGGGGTGACCCCGATGCAGCCTTGACGTCCCCAGATGTTGGCCCCGAGCTGTCCAAAGCGGAGACCCCCCCCAAAGGGAGGGAATGGTCCCAAAGCTCCAGTCCTGACCCCACTCCCCAGTGACTCCCACCGACCTCGCGGAACTAAGGCACCACCAGCTCCGAGGGCAATGGAGCCGAACCCGCCAAGGACCCAGATAGTGTGGGAAGGGAAGCAATGCCCGACATCATTGGCCTCTCCCTATGGATGCCCTGATCCCAGGGGACTGAACCCAGATGGGTCTGTCTGGGAGGCAGGAGTTCCGTGGATGGCGAGGATCCCCCGGGCAAGTGGACAGGGGATGGCAACAAGCCCAGCTTGATTTGGGCCTTGAGAAAGCCCATCATCCTATCCATATCTGAGGGAAACAGATTCCTGGTGGAACAGGAAGATAGTGAGGAATGGCCTGATCTGAGGGCCTGCGGTCTCGAGAAGGAGACCTGCTGGAGAAGTCCGCATCTGATCTCCTAGGTCTGGAGGAGGAGCCTTCACTAACGATCGGGTCCGACAAAACTGTCGGATCCGTGGACTTGCTTGGATCAGAGGATGTACAAGGTATTGTGGTCAGATCAGATGGGTAGGTCGGATCGAAGGGCGGTCTAGGTTTACTCGAATCAGAGGACCTGCAAGGCTCCCAGGACTCCGAGACGACAAAGGAAGCCAGGGCTCTCGGAGCAGAAGAGCCCAGATCCAAAGGTAGGGAGGCTGCTCTCGGATCTGGTGAGCTGCGATCAAAGAGCCTCGGCTTTTTGGTGGGAGAATCCCTCGAGGAGGAAGACTTCCTCTTGGGATCTGAGGGAGGTTTAGAAGGGGACCCCAAAACCAAGGGACCCCCCCTTTGGCCAACTCTTTCAGCAGGAGCTTATTCCTATGGTCCAGGAGAGCCCTGCGGTCGAATCCGGCACAAATGTCACATTCAACCTCCAGATATGGCTCTTCCAGACAGTACACAGAGTCCTCATGTGAGTCGGAACGCAGCATTTTCCGACCGCACAAGGATCACCTTTTAAAACCAGTGGGTTTTTCAGACATCCCACACACACACTACACACAACAGGAAGGGGTGGAGGAAACAAGGTAGAGAAGGGGAAAAAAAAGGAGGAGGATAGAAGGCCCCTAAGACTGGGTATAACAAGGGTGGGTACCTGGGAAGGACCTAGCAAAAACTAACCAAACATGCTAACAGGAGGGGAGGAAATTATAAAAAGAATTATAAGGAGGTAGGAGACTAAAAGAAAAAAGGAAAGAGTCCCCAAACAAAGGAAAAGAAAGATACTCATCTGAAAAAAAAAAGCAAAACTTGAGCTGCAGGTAGCACGTCTTGTTCCAAATCACAGCAAATGAGATCTGGGGGTTGTGGGTAGCAAAGGATACTGGGAAGGGAGGAGCTTCAGCTCAGGAGCGGTCTTCTAGAGTTGCCGGCTCTGATCCAATGTTGGATCCTACACCTATCCGTGATCAATAATGACATGGATAGCATCAGATCCAAAGGGTAACAAAAGAAAGTCATATAGAAAAAAGAATCATTTGTTGTTAAATATAGTCATAATGGAGAAAGTTAAAAGGGGGAAGAATCCAAGTATGGCATGGACAGACTACAAAAAAGCATTTGACAGTTTCCCACATTCATGGATAAAAGACCTCTTAAAAATGTATAAGATATGCCATACACTGATAGATTACATAATAGTGACCATGAAACAGTGGCAAACCACTCTGCAGTTAATCCATGATAAAGGACAGATTATTATTCCAGGGATAAAAATTCAAAGGTGGATATTCCAGGGCGTCACCACTGCTCTTTTATCTTGCCTTTAAGCCATTAAACTGTCTACTTTATGGATTAGGTCATGACTATAATTTCACTCCCAGAAAACAACAGTGTAAAAATTTCTCATTTTCTTTTTGCAGATGATGAACTGAAAGCACAACTGCAAGTGGTCAAAAAGTTTTTAGATGATACAAGAATATCATTTGGTCTTGATAAATGTGTAAAAGCAACCTTTAAAGCAGGAAAGCTGTAGCACCAAGAAAACATCAGCCTGGGACTGGAAAGTGATGTAAAAGAACTTGAGCAAGAGGGAATGTATAAATATTTGGGAACTGATGAAGGATCAACAATAAAACATGAACAAATGTGAATAAAACTTAAGATTTTACAAGACTAAAATTAATACTGAAAACAGAGCCGACACACAGGGACAAAGTCCAAGCTATAAACTAATTTGCTCATCCTGTCCTTACAGTTTTCGAACGACTTGGACAGGAAAACAAGAAGAATGCTTCATGCTTATCAAATAATTTATAAAAAAAAAATCAGTGTACACCAAGACTATATATTTACCTGTTCTGAAGGAGGTATGGTCCTCCTCAAAACTGATTACATATACATATAGAGATCTGCAATCGTAGGACTAAATATATGTCAGCTGACCTCACAAGACCCAAACAAACTGAAAGTTTTAGAAGATGAGGCGAATAAGTCTAAGATGATTTCCCAGCTTAATTCAGTAGAAGCATTATCGGTGTCAAGCAGGAATGGAAATTACATCAGAAGAAGATAAAAATCAGACAGCAACTGAATGTGCCAAAAAAAAAAAAAAAAAGAATACAAGGTGAAGGATCACATCAGAAGGCAACAAACGTGGAAAAATGTTGGTCAAGATCGAAGGCAGGAATGGTTAACAACAGGTGAATTTAAACCAAAAGATGAAATGTTAATACTGTCAGCCTAAGATAGCAGACTATGTACACATTGATTTACAAAGCTCATTGAACATGTGGGAGAAACAGACAAATGTAGGTTTTGTAAAACAGATCAGGAAACAGTTGCATATCTTGTTGGTTGGTTGTGATATACTGATGGAGGAAGGACTGTATACTGAAAGGCATAACAATGTTGCAAAACTGCTGCGCCAGCATGCTCTGCTTAACTGAGCAGAAGACGCAGAGGATTGCATTCTGCCAAAGTGTTCCGTAAGGTTGATTTCTGAAGTGCCACTAAATAATTGTGGCCTCTGAATTTACAACTTCAGAAGACCAAGAAATGAAAGTCTACCAGCTCATTCACTTCTCAGAGATGTGAACTACTGGGTATGTGACCCTCTGTCTATGTTCCATTCCCAAATGAGCACTGCTTGCAAGACAGAAACTATCCCACTTCCCCTTTGCTTACTTATGTTCCACATAATGGTCTTGTTATCTAACAAGACTGGAGCTACTTCTAGGGCTCCTCTATTTCCAAAGTCTTCCAGGATAGGAAGATTGCTCTTGTGTCCAACTACTTGATGTGAAGCCTCCACTTCAGGGGAGATCATATTCCTGTGCTGTGTGGAAGCTGGAGGGAACTTCTTACCTGCAGGAATAAACATTCATAGGTTAAGTACTAGGTTAGTTGCCCTTGCAAGCCATTTAAGCCTAGCCAATTTCCCTTTTTGAGCTTTAAATAACCTATCCCATTTGGTTATAGATTGGCCTTACTCATCCCATGGTCAATAGTTACGTATTACCCCAAATGAGAACTGGGATTACACCGTAGATCATTTGAGAGGATCCATGCATGGGATAAAGGATTTAGGAGCAGCCTCTGTTCATCAGTAGCATAGGAGGCAGTCCTGGGGTAAATTTTTTGTTTCCCATCCACAGATCCAAGTTGCGCTTAAAAATGAACAAAGATGAACTCTGTTTTATGTAGATGGGAGTTCGTTCTACAGCAGCAGTATCCTCTGTGAGATACACCTGTCCCTTTTAACTGTTCTGTTGATGTTGCATAAGAGGTTTAGATCCCTAGAACGAGTATTTCTGATGCCAACTGACTTACCGATGTGCAGTAAGTCCATCAATAATGGGTTGGAGGATGCCTTGTATGCCACACACAGTTCACCTCTTAGCAGTCTTAGGATACAAAGTACACTGACAGGGCTTTGAGTTGATCCATGTAGGACATGTTGATTAGGTCTTGTATCCTTTTAGCAGTTATCTATGTGGATGTTCCAGTTGTTGTATGTGTCTGGACAGATGTATGCCAAAGGGGGCATTACATTCAATGAGTGACCTAATGAGGGATGAGTAAAGGGGACAATGACTTCCCTAGATGTAGACATGATCCCCTTGTTTATAAGCTGTGGGGTACAAAAGTACTTTCTTACAACAGACACGGCCAAAAGCTAGGTCGCTGTCCACATAAGCTCCCAAATTCTGAATTGGGTCAATTTTTAGGGACATATTGTCAGTATGGTAGTTCCCTGAGGTATATTTCCCAAAGGATACAATAATGAATTTTTTAACATGTAGTTTCAGTCCATGATTTTGGCACCAGTTATTTGGGAAAAACTCTCCTGCAGGATGGTAAAGTCATTTGGGGATTCAATGACAGCTCCTGGTTTGGAGTCATCTACAAACTTAGTCAGCCAGAGCTCTTGGTTATTGGCTTTTACTTCAGAAAAGTAGACACCACACAGGAAAGTTCCCAGCACAGAACCCCGAGGAACTGCACTGGTGAATGGTCCCAGCACAGAACCCCGAGGAACTGCACTGGTGAATGGTCTCTCTGTGAAGAGAAAAAAAAAAGTGAAGTTATCTGCATCTCATCAGTGATCCAGTTGGCAAACCAGCAGGTGAAACACAGGTATATACAGGTTTATTCATAGTTTATTTAGTTTTTCTACTATGCCTGGGTGGACAACTGTGTCAAAAGCTTTGGCCAGGTCAAAGTATGCAGTGTGTACCACTATGTCTTCATTCATTGCTTTGGTGACTTTTGCAAAAAAAAATCCACCAGGTTGAGTAAGCATGACTTGCCTTTGACGAATCCAAAGTGAGATGGGTCCACTGTTTGAAGGTTCCCTATCTCCTGATTAATTCCATAAGAAGTCTTTCATTGGCTTTGCATACGAGGCTGGTCAGACTTACAAGTCTGTAATTGCCTGGGTCTACAGAAGATACTCTCTTATGCAAGGAAATGACTGTAGCTGTTCTCTAGTCACTTGTTAAAAAACCTGTATGGAAGTGACGATTCAACAGTGTTGTTAGGGCTGTGGCTAAATCATGCTTCATGCTATTTAAGATGCATTCAGATTAGGATTCATCTTCAGTTTACATATAAAGGAAAGACTCATCAGAAGATTGGCAGGCACTGTCCAGTACTCCAAGGTCACAGACAAAGGCTTGACAAAAAAAAATTGTGAAGATGAGATGGCTCTAAATGCACTGGCAAGGTAAATTTTAGTGCAACAGATTCCTTCTCAAACATGTGAGGCACAGTGAAGATCACTTATTGCCATCAAGCCCAAAAGGCTGAGACCTTGCTTGGATCATGTTGATGATTGTGCCTTCTTCAACAGCTGGAACCACAGACATCGAAGAACAGTTCCATGGCTGTTCAGGCAACCATTTAGTTTAACATGCCTTCCAGAAAGCACACAGTAGGAGGAATTTCCAAGGAGTTCTGTACAGGCCTCCCAAAAGCCATTCATCCAGACCCAGCTAAGGGAATATATTGGATATCCTTCTCTTGTAACACTCCAGCCACCATGGTCAACACACACACAAAAAAAAAAGCTGAGGGCACAAAGTCCAAATATAAACATTTTACAATAAGTGATGCCCATAAAGACAGAACAGGACAGTGCTCTCCAAACACTGATGTACCAAAACAATATCAACCATGTCCAGCAACACCATCCAGGTATAAAGAGTAAATCCCACCAGCAGAATAACCAAAAATGAAGAAGAAATGCAGATAAAGCAAGTGTACAATGGAGCAGCACTGACCTATACCCTTTAGTACCAGAAAGAGGTGACAGTATAACACCTGCCAAGTCTCCTCATACGGGACAGCCCCTACATCTTCTATAAGTAGTCATGTCAGTCCCCATTCCCAAGAACCCCACTTAAATGCACTGATCCCCCAGTAGGGCTCTTCTCACAAAAGTACAGCTGAGTTCCAAAACATGAATGACAGCAGTCACACTGAGAACTCACTGGTCCTCTGTGACCGTTCTCGAAGCTGTGTGTGAACTCAAAACTAAACACCACCCCTCTCCCAAACAATGATTACTCCTAGACTAGACATGCACTGCAACAGAAAAGTCAGTGGGGTCATCCAGCAGGATGACAGCCAGCTGTAGAGAAAGTAAGACTGTAACACTGTGTGTAACATTTCGCCACTTCTGAGATTTCCTTAGGTGTTAAGGAGGCCTCTTGTGTGGATTGTTAAGTTTTGAAGAGGAAGAAGTGGAGGTGATAGAGGGATATAATAAAGGCTGTCCACAGAGATGAAAGGCCTTTTCCTCAACTGGAGATCGCCAAGCAAGCCCAGAGCAGTCTAGCCAAACAACAACAGCCCCCCCCCCCCAAAAAAAAAAAACAAAAAAAATTATATATAAAACATAAGGGCAACAAAGATCATGCAGCAAGTTCATCCTTCTTCCTTCAGGGAGGACAATCCAAGCCAGCTGTCTTGAACAAGCATTTTCATACATTTGTGGCCCAGGCCCAAGCAATTGCAAAGTCAAAGTTGCTCTGAGATAATAAAAGTCCACTACCGAAGCAGCAGAAAAAAAAAACAAATAAACAGGGTCGTCCTTGAGATCAGAGTATGGAAAGTCAGGCTTTTCCATGGTCTTCCTATCCAAATTTGACTGTACTTGGGACAGGTGATATGAATAGTTGAGGGCCCTAAGCCTCCAACACTGGAGAGGAATAAATTCTCTTGACACGCTTGCCCAATGTCTTGAAATTCTTATCAGGCAGCAAGGTGAAAAACTACTAAGGTTTCTGAACTTACGTTGGATCAGAGAGAACAAAGATCTGTCAGCATTAGGATACCTGGTTTAATTACCCTAATCAAGCAGGCAGGGGTATTAAGAGGGTATCTAGCTTATTTGGGGTTGAAGAAACAGTCAGGCTACCTCCTAGTTGTTTGGACAACAGCATTACAACATTGAAAGTAATAATTTGCTTGAATTGCAGTAGTAATTTATTGTGCAAGCTTGAGAATACACTGAATTAGGAACCTTTCTCACCAGCGTGTCCTGTTTATTTGCTGGCACAGATTTAAGTCCCTAGTGCAAGTATTTGTAGAGCCACTGGTTTTATAATGAATCAGGAAATCATATAAGATTGGGTCTTTCATGGCTCAAAAAAGTAAGACACAGGAGCAATGTAGGAGCAGCCATTAGGCTACCGAGGATAAAGAGAGAGTCATGTTACTCTGTTAGGACAGCTGAAGAATTTAAGGCCATTATATTTTCTACTTAGAAATCTCTGTGGTCTTTTCAGTTAAGCAATATGCTTGACATGGAGCATACCAAAGGGGACATTTGTATTCGACTATATGTCTGATGAAAAAGTACAGAGGTAGGATGTTTTTTTTGATCTTAAAGATATTCCCTTGGAAAGTAAACAGACTTAATAGAAAGTTTTGGACTATAGTAGAAATATCATGATTGAATCAGATACTTCTCAGGTATCTTACGACCATGACTGTAGAAAGAGGAGCATTATTTATAATACACACAGAAGGAACAACTATTACTATACTGGACCCTTTTGCATTTTATTTCAGGCAGTTTTCAGTACATCAAGTAAGCTGTTCAGTTTGTCAGTATAACCTCAACCAGCCTTTGGGTATACTGGTTTAGATGTCTACAAAACAAATACCAAACTAGACAGGGCCCAACACTGATCCCCGGTGGTACCCTACAAGTTAAATTTTACATTCCGAGACAGTATCAGGAACATTCACAACCTGAGATCTGGATAACCAATTTGCAATCCAGTAGACAACATAGAGGTTTATACCTTTTGTTTAAGCTTTCAATAAAACCAACAAGAGAAACAGTGTCAAAAGCCTTGGCCAGGTACAGGATAGTAGCTTACAATGACTGATAGCTGTCCACAGCATTTGCAACCTTTTAAAATAAGCTTCCCAAGGTTTAGGAGACAGGACCTACCCATTTCAAAACCAAACTGTATGGGGTCTAGATCACTTAAATTTCTTATGTCCACAAAAATAAGTTCTACTATGATATGTCCCATGGCTTTACACAAGACTGGTGAGGCTGATGGACAACACATTATTAGGGTCTGTAGAGGGGCCAACTCTTGTGTATGGGAATCACAGTGGTTGTTCTCCAGCAATCAGGTAACCCTGTGGATAGGCTGAGAATAGACAGTTTAAGCATCAGTACAAGCAGTATATACTTGATGCTCGAGAAATGCAGCCTGGTACAATGTCTGGTCTGATGGAATTATGATTTTTTAGCCTTTGACAGGTACTCCTAGACTTGCTTCAAAGTGATTTCAGGGGAAATCAACTTTTCAGGGATAACAGGGCAACAATGTGGGTAGGTGGGATGAAATTAGCAGTAAATATGTCTGCCAATATACTGACTATAGCCCTGGGATAAGAATGTGTGAGGTTATGAATGAGCTCAGTGCACAATTGGACATTACTCCTTAGTTTCCTGACATAACTGAAGAATCCTTTCCAACCCTATGCTCATACTCAGATTTGCAAGTTTCATAGGGTTCTTAAATTTTATGCTGGCATGTTTCACTGTGGTCTTAAGGTAGGGGAATGGAGAGGTCTTACAACTTTTCATTCTTGTCCCTCTCTTGTTATACAGATTATCAACACAGGAATTCCACTAGAATGATTTATTCCCGAATTTATCATTATACTTAGGGCACATAGGTAACTACTTTTCTACGTGGTTATTCAGATATTGGTAAAAGTTGAAGTAAATGCAGCAGCCCACTCACATGGGCAGACTTGTAGGAAACTGTTGAGAATTAGGCTACATCATCTACAAGCTTACGTAGGTTTGCCCTGGAGAAATCCCTAAAGATGGTCTCATTTGGTGGTGAGGTGGTGCCACTAGGCCTGAGTGAGAAGATAACCTATTTTGTGGTCAAATCTAGCAAACAATGAGGAGATAGAGGGTGGGGTATAGGTGGGAGTTAGGATGGAAAGGATCAGGTCAAGGACACTAGAAGCTTGAGATAGTAGTTTAACAATTTCTTTCAAAACGCTAGTATTAAAAGTCTAAAAAAAGTGAGTGTATTTGGTTAAACATCTCAATGGTACACAGATATTTTTAGTGCTGAGAGACACTGAGTAGGAATGATTTGGAACTCCACAAGGTAATGCTAGGGAACATAAAATAGTCTATATGCCTCTACAAGCTCGTGCTCATGAGCCTGTAGGTCCCTCGAAAAGAGAAGTGGGAAGGAAATGTGATGGAGTTATTATTCCTTTCCATCTCAGAGACAATAGGCACAGGGTCCTCTGACTCAAGTCCGACTGTGAAGACATTGCATGCTTCCTATTACTGTGGTGTAAAGCTCACATAATGGTATCACATGAAAGCATGTGTACGATGTAGCAGATGCCAGGGGAAAGGGAAATGGTTACTAGCAGAATGCCAGCTGTGTATGGTATATGCTGAAGAAAGTACAGTTGTGTACACTTACCATAAATGTAGATGTTCGAGTGTATTCACTGTTGCAGTCATTACATTTGGGTAATCTGCTGGCAGGTTGCCCTCAGTCGGCCTGAATTCCAAAGTCTTGGGTCCTGCGTCGGTTGCCGTCTCCTCTTCCATGACGTCAGGGGTATGCAGTGGCAAAGCTTGCCCTGGACTTAGAGTAGAGAGGCAAATGGTAATGCTTTGTAAAGGTGTGAACAGAACTCTCAAGCACCAGCCTCTAGAATGTCTTTGGTTGGTACTTCTCTGAGAAAGGCTGCCGAAGTAGCTGCAGCTCTGGTAGAATGAGACCTAATGCCCTTGGGCACAAGTTTACCATGGTATAAGTAGCAGAAAAGTACAGTTTTGTACCTACCATAAATGTAGATGTCCGAACTGGATAGCATCTGCAGTCATAACAAGTGGGTTGTCCTGACGTCAGGCAGCCCTGCAGTCGGCCGGATTCCAAAGTCCGGGTCCGGCTTCGGCTGATGTCGCACTCCACCCGACGTCATCTCTGTTGGTCTTCGGGTATAAAAGCATCAGCCGACGCCATTTTCCTCAGTGTTTCTTGCCCCAGATGCCAGTAGCCCTCTTGCAGGGTAAAATTTGGATAGATGCCAATGTTTCCAAATAGATAGAGGTAAACACAACAATAAGCATATATGTACATATATACAAACAAATACACCATAAAAGACTCCCCCCCAACAGCTAGCTATTAGGAGGGTAAACACCCTAGGAGTACCACAGAGGGAAGGAGGGAGGGTAATCCTGACTGCAGATGCTATCCAGTTCGGACATCTACATTTATGGTAGGTACAAAACTGTACTATGTCCTTCATGGATGCATCTGCAGTCATAACAAGTGGGTAGAATACCATAGCCAACTAGGGAGGAGGATAAAGGTAGATTATGGTGTGTTTAGGATCCCTTGCAGTACAGCAGTGGCAAACCCTGCTCGGGATCTGGAATAAAGAGGCAAATTATAATGCTTGGCAAATGTATGCACGGAGGTCCAAGTAGCCGCCTCAATAATGTCTTTGGTTGCCACTCCTCGTAAGAAGGCTGTGGTAGTGGCTGTTGCCCTTGTAGAATGAGGTCTTATGTTCTGTGGAATTGGTTTTCCATGGAAGGAGTAACAGTATCGTATGCAATTTCCTATCCATTTGGAGATTGTCTGTTTGGAAATAGCTTTTCCTTCCCTTCCTGTTGCATAGGCTACAAAAAGTTGGTCAGTCTTTCTGCTATTTTTTGTTCTGTCCAAGTAGTAGCGTAGCTGTCTATGTACATCCAAGGTATGCAGTATTCTTTCCACTCTGTTTTGTGGGTTGGGAAAGAAGGTAGGTAGGTGGATTGCCTGGTTTAAAGATACTCTGGATACCACCTTAGGCATAAATGTAGGATTAGTCCTCAAGGACACTCTATCTTGGTGGAAGATTAGGAAGGGTTGCACTGCCATTAAGGCCTGTAGTTCTGAAACCCTCCTTGCTGAAGTAATTGCCAGTAGGAAAGCAGTTTTCCATGACAGGTGTTGTAGGTCTGCTGTTGCTGCTGGTTCAAAGGGTGCTAGTGTCAACTTTTCTAGCACAAAGTTTAAGTCCCAAGCTGGTAATGGTGGTTTCCTTGGAGGTTTTACATTCTTGATTCCTCTGAGGAACTGCCTGAGCAAAGGGTGCGAAAAAACAGGTGGATCAAAGCTGTATTCTGCTGAAATAGCTGATGCATGTATCTTGATGGAGGAGTAGGACAGGCCTGAATGAAGAAGTTCGGCCAGATACTCCAGAATGTTAGGCATATCTATGTTTGACACATCTTTTCCTCTTTCGGTACTCCAAATGACAAACCTTTTCCATTTTCCAGCATAGTTCTTTCTTGTTGAAGGTCTGCGTGCTTCAAGAATAATGTCTTTAACTCTTTGGGAAAGTTCTGGATTAGCTGCTGCTATGTGATGTTCCATGCAGTCAGTTGCAGCGTTTTAGGTTTGGATGTATGATGCTGTAGTTGTTCTGAGTTAACATCAAAGGCATCAGGGGTATTGGCCACATGTTGTTCCGAGACATGCTCTTCAGTAGTGGGTACCAGTGTTGTCTTGGCCAGTTTGGGGCTATCAGGATTATCCTTGGACGTTCTTCCTTGATTTTTAGTAGTACCTTGTGTATCAAAGGAAGAGGTGGGAATGCATATGCTGTTAGGCCTTTCCAGTTGAAGGAGAGTGAGTCCACTTTCCATGCTAGTGGGTGGAATGTCCTTGTGCAGAATTTTCTGAGCTGGTGATTGAGAGGTGATGCGAATAGGTCTATCTGTGGCATTCCCCATTTCTTTGAGATGGTCTTGAAGATGTCCGGGTGCAGCTTCCATTCGTGGGCATCCGAAGTGGTTCTGCTTAGTGTGTCTGCTAGAGTATTGTCTTTCCCCGGTACAAATATTGCCTGTAACTGAATGTTGTAGCTGAGTGCCAGGGTCCACAGCTCCAAGGTCATTCTGCATAGGGGGTATGAATGAGTGCCTCCCTGTTTGTTGATGTACCACATGACTGTGGTGTTGTCTGTCCTTATCATCAACTGGCCCTCTTTGAGGAATGGTTTGAACTTTTGGATTGCCAGTTTTACTGCCAGCATTTCTTTTAGATTGATGTGCAGGTGAAGTTGATCCTGTGTCCACAATCCTTGCACGCATTTGTCCAGCATGTGGGTCCCCCATCCTAGGTCTGAAGCGTCTGTTGTGATGGTCTGGCTTGGTTGACATCTGCGGAAGGGCAGGCCTGGGTTTGACTGGCATGCCTGAGCCCACCATAGGAACTCCTGTTTTAAGCATGGAATTAGTGGGATTTCTGTTTCTAGACTGTGTCTGTGTTGGGACCATAAATTCTTTAGGTACCACTGTAGTTTCCTCATATGTAGTCTGGCAAATGGGACCAAGATTATGCATGATGCCATGAAGCCCAAGGCCTGTAGAAATTTTCTTGCTGTTAACTTGTTCAGTTTTGTTAGTGCCAAGAAGTAAAGAGGAAGTTCTTTTGTTTTTCTGTAGTCAGGAATGCCATTTGTTGTACTGTGTCCAATTCAGCCCAAGAATGTCCTTGTTTGGGATGGTATCAGCCTTGACTTTTGTAAATTGACTGTGTATCCCAGTCCTTGTAGCAAGTAAATGACCCTTTGTAAATCTGTTGTCAGCTTGCTTTTGTTGTCCCTTGTAGCAGGCAGTCGTCCAGGTATGGGTAAATTTGAATTCCTGTAGTCTGCAATGGGCGATTACTGATGCCAGGCATTTTGTGAATACTCTGGGCAGTAGATAAGCCAAAGGGCAATGCTGAGAATTGATAGTGCTCTGATCCTGCAAGAAATCTGAGGTATCTTCTGCAGATTGGTCGAATGGGGACGTGCAGGTATGCCTCCTTGAGATCTAGAGTTACCAGCCAAGACTCCTTGCCCAGCATGGGAAGAAGTTGCTGTAGGGTCAGCATTTTGAATTTTGGGACAATGATGTATGTATTTAAGGTGGACAGGTCGAGAATTGGTCTCCAACTTTTTCCTTTCTTGGAACTAGGAATAGTCTGGAGTAGAACCCCTTTCCTTGTTCTGCTGTTGGCACTCTTTCCACAGCTCTCATGTTTGCTAACTCCATTATCTGGCGTAGAGCCTCTGTTTTTGATTTGGAGGTAGATTTGGCATTCCTCTTTTGACTGGTAAAGTGTGGAAGTGAAACCGGTAACCTTGATCTATGGTTTGTAAAATCCACTTGTCTTTTGTTATGTAGTGCCAGTTCTTTGAAAATAAGGTTAACTTTCCGCCTAGAGGAGCTGCTATTTGTTCCCTGGTAGGCGGATTTAGGATTAAGTCACTGTGGTTGTGCTGATGTAGTGGCAGTGGCTGTGTCTGTGCCTCTGTTGTTACCTTGCCACTGTCGTCCTCTGTAGGCACCTCCTCTGGATTGGTTTCTGCCTCTGGAACGCCTATTCCTGCCCCTTTGAAATTTTGTGGAGTCAGGAAAGGACCAATTTTGGCAGGCCAGTTCCTGCTAAACCTTGGGGTTGAACCTGCAAGAAATCTTTAACAGTTTGAACAGATTTTGCCTTTTCTTCCATTTTCTTCATAACCTGCTGGGCAGGTGTACCAAACAAACTTGTCTTGTCCATAGGAGCATCTAGCAACTTAGCTTTAACATGATCCGGTAAAGCTTGTTCCTTTAGCCATGCATGCCTTCTTATCACTGTGCCTGTCATGGCTGACCTAAATGAAGCCTCCAGTGCATCATAGCCACATTTTAAGGAATGGTTGCTAACCTGTTGTATGTTATTTACCATCTCTAATACATATTTCTTATCAAGAGATTCATCAGTAGTTAGTTTTTAGTTAACTGATCAAGCATAAACTCTTGGTATTGTATCATGTGAAACTGACAGTTTAAAGCTCTAGCTGAGAGAGTAGCTGAAGTGTAGACCTTTTACCCCATCTGTCTAGTGACCTTGCTTCCCTTTCAGAAGGAATAGGGTTTTTAGCTGTGGTCGGCTACTGCCTTGGGACCCTGGGATATAGTTTCTGGGTCTGCAAGTGGGGCCTTGTAAAGGTGGTGATGAGTATCTGGCACCCTGTAAAATCTGTCTGGTTTGGCAGGGGCTGGGGTAAAGAATCTGGAGCGGAGCAAACATCATTGAAAGCATCATCCACCACAGAGAGAACAGGAGGTATAGCTAAGGGCCTGTGCTGTGGGAGGTGCAGAAAGGTCCTAAGTCTTTTCTGGAGTCTGAAAAATCCTGTTGCTGCCATTGGAACTGTTCTCGCATGGCATGCAAGGTTTCCCCAAAGGAGAATTCTTCTGGTGGGGAAGCAGCTGGAATGGATTCTTCAGCATCAGAATCTTCAAAATTGGAGAAGGGAGCCTCAGGCTGGTCAGTTATGTCTGATTCATCAGCAGAATCATCAGAAGACACTGGATCAGGGGGCTCTGCCCTAGGTCTCTTCTCTGGGGGCTGAGAGGCCCTGTCTGGGTGAGATTGAGATCCTCTAATTAAAGAAATTAAATCTTCTGCCAAAGAAAGCATTTGAGAACTAGAAGAGGGCCTGGATGAGGGGGTTTAACAGGCACTGATTTAGTAGTCTTGGCTGCTTTAGCCCTGGCGAAGGCCTTAATGGACATGGCTGCTGGAGGCCTAGCAGCACCACGTGCTGGGGTAGAGACATCCAAGGGGATGGTGTCTGATAAGTCAACCACCGTAGTGGGTAAAATTTCTGAGGTCGATTCAAGAATTGTAGCAGGGGCCTCAGTTGTAAGAATAGGTTCAGCTGTACTTTGAGCAGTTTTCTCGGTTTCGCCCAAACCGAGACACTCGCGGTTTGCTTTGCCGTGGTTTCGGCCGAAACCGCGGACCGCGAGTGTCGGTCTTTATCTTTGCGTTTTTTGGAAGATTGGGTAGTCGGAGGATCCGACGGCATAATGTACACAAAATCAGTACCGAAAAACTGTTCTGCAAACTCCGACCGACGCCTAAGCGTTCGTCGGTTGAAAGAGGCACAGGCCGAACAGGCTGCTACGTCGTGGGCTGGGCCTAAACAAGGCAGACAGTAAGAGTGGAAATCTTTATGAGGCATTTGTTTCCCACAGGTTAAACAATTGTTAACTTTTTCTGACATCGGCTGAGGCAAGAAAGAGTCCCCCCCGGGTACTTAGCTTTAGAAGTCTTCGAAGTAGTATTCGGTAGAAGTAATCTCTGGATCCGACCGACCGGCACTTGCGAACAGCTTCTGCTTCGGGCGCCACGCGGCAAGAAAGACTGAGGAAAATGGCGTCCGCTGATGCTTTTATACCCGAAGACCAACAGAGATGACGTCGGGTGGAGTGCGACATCAGCCGAAGCCGGACCCGGACTTTGGAATCCGGCCGACTGCAGGGCTGCCTGACGACAGGACAACCCACTTATTATGACTGCAGATGCATCCATGAAGGACATCGGATGCAGTGGCTTATCCACTTTGAAATTGTCTGCTTTGAGATAGCCTTTCCTTCTGATCTTGCAGCATATGACACTAGTAATTGCTCAGTTTTTCTTAGAGCTTTTGTCCTGCTCAAGTAGAATCTTAGCTGTCTGTGCACGTCCAAGGAATGCAGAATTCTCTCCCCTTTGTTCTGCGGATTTGGATAAAAAGTTGGCAGATGAATTGTTTGGTTAAGAACCACACTGGAAACCACCTTAGACATAAAAGTAGGATTTGTCCTCAGACACCCTGTCTGGGTAAAATATGATAAAAGGCTCTACAGCCACGAGGGCCTGTAGCTCTGAAACTCTTCTTGCTGAAGTAATTGCTAGTAGCAGAGCTGTCTTCCATGATAAGAACTTTATAACAGCGGTAGCGACTGGTTCAAATGGAAGTAGGGTGAGTTTTGTCAACACATAATTGAGGTCCCATGCAGGTAACAGCGATCTTCTAGGAGGCCTTAGGTTTTTAGCTCCTCTAAGATACTGCTTCAGTAAAGGATGAGAAAAGATTGGTGGCTCTGTATTGTAATGAGCTGAAATGGCAGAGGCATGGATTTTGATTGATGAGAAAGATAGGCCTTTGTCAAGCATCTCAGTTAAGTATTGTAATATCTGAGGAATATGTAGTTCTGCTGTATCAGTTTTTTGTGCTTGATTCCAAGCACATAATTTCTTCCATTTGTCAGCATAAGATTTTCTAGTACTAGGCCTTCTGGCTTCCAAAATGACATCCATCACAGCTTTACTGAGAGGTGTCGTTCATATGATTACATGATTAGTCATGCTGCCAGGTTCATTCTGTAGTTGATTTTGCAGGATCGGATTGTTTTGTTGGGACAGTAGTTGTGGTAAGAAGAAACCACAAGACGACAAGATGCCACAGACCTTTGAAACACTCCGAAATCCTCTCCGAAATCCACAAAAGTTGAATATTACCACAAGGAGAGATACCTTGTAAACCAGACTGATATTTACTCAATTGTCCTAGTGGAAAATACCAGGAACAAGCCTTTATAGAGGAAAACAAAACTTCTTTAATGAACCACAGGAACAATAAAAACGAGCGCTTTCGCCTGGTGTATTCCAGGCTTTTTCGAGTTACAGTACAGTTACAGTAGTTGTGGTCTTTGAGGCAAGGTCCAAGCTGGGTATTGACACAAGTTCCTTAGGATTGGGTACTAGTATTGGCGGGGCCAGTCCGGGGCAATTAATATCATCTTTGGCTTCTCTTGTCTGACTTTTAGGAGGACCTTGGGTAGAAAAGGCAGAGGAGGAAAGGCGCAAACTGACAGGTTTTTCCAACTGAAGGATAGGGCGTCCACTTTCCATGCATGACTGTGTTAAGTCCTTGTTCAGAATCTTTTCAATTGATAATTTTGAGAAGAGGCAAACAGATCTATGTCTGGGCTCTCCCATTATCATGCTGAATACTTGTGAATTTAGTTTCCACCCGTGAGGATCCATAAGGTTTCTGCATAAGTCGGCTGCCAGAGTGTTCTGTTTTCCTGGCAGGAATTGAGCTTGAAGATTTAATTGGTAGGTCAAAGCCATGTCCCACAGTGCCATGGCTAATCTGCAAAGGGGGTCTGTGTGTGTGCCCCCCTGCTTGTTTATATACCACATGACTGTGGTGTTGTCCGTCTTTATCAGTAGTTGTCCTGGATGAAGCAAGTCCTTGATGGCTGTTAGGGCATTTTGAACAGCTAGCATCTCTTTCTGATTGATATATAGATGCATTTGATTTGGTGCTCATATGCCTTGAATGCATCTTCCTGCCATGTGGGCCCCCCAGGCATAATCTGATGAGTCTGTTGTTCAGGTTTGGCTGGCAGAGGGTAGAGTGAAGGGCCGTGCCATGTTTTGGTGACGGCCTTTGCCCACCATAAAAGCTCCTGTTGCAGGCAGGGGATGAGAGGAATCATTGTTTCCAGACTGTGTGAATGTTGACTCCATAAACTTTTTAGGTACCATTGAAGTTTCCTCATATGCAGTCTTGCATATGGAATTAGTAGGATGCGGGATGCCATGAAGCCCAGAGCCTGCAAAATTTGTCTTGCAGATAACTGGGGTTTTGTTGCCATCAGTTTGAAATAAGTAGTCAGTTGCCTTTGTTTTTCTGGCATGAGGTAAGCCATCTGGGCAGTTGTATGCAAGCTTGCAGCCAGGACTTTGAGAGGGTACCAGTTGTGATTTCTTTTCATTTACTGTGTACCCTAAGCATACTAGGAGCCTTTTCACAAATGCCAAGTGTCGTAGAAGAGTGTCCTTGTTCTCTGCTTGAATGAGACAGTCGTCCAAGTAAGGATATATTTGAATACTTCTTTGTCTGCAAAATGCAATTACTGGTACCAGGCACTTTGTAAAGACCCTGGGCGCAGTAGATAAGCCAAACGGCAGTGCAGAGAATTGGTAATGCATTAAGCCAGCCTTGAATATGAGGTATCTTTTGCACGACTGTCTTATTGGGACATGCAGGTATGCCTCTTAAGTCTAAAGTCACCAGCCAAGCATTCTTGCCCAGCATGGGCAGAAGCTGTTGCAAAGTGAGCATTTTGAATTTTGGAATGTCCAGGTATGTGTTCAAAATCGATAAATCCAGTACTGGCCGCCAGGCCTTGTCCTTCCTGGGTACCAAGAACAGTCTTGAGTAAAAAACCTTGTCCTTTTCCTGCTCTGGTACTGTCTGAATGGCCCCCATATCCATGAGGGACGTAACCTGTTTCTGAGTCTCTGCCCATTGGTGTTTTGGCCAACCATTTGTCATTGGCAGTGTGTGTAAATGGAATCTGTATCCCTGTGATATAATGTTCAGGACCCACTTGTCCTGGGTTAACTGCCAATTTTGAGCAAAAAGTGCTAATTTTCCCCCTATGGGTGATGCCAAAAGATAAGTGCTTGGTGTCGTCAGAGGGAAGTCATTGGGATTGCTTTCTGTAGGTTTGCGCTTTATCTCCTCCAGATTTGGAGGTAGATGCGCCCCATTGCTTTGACCTATATGAGTCTTGAGCCTGGTACCTGGAACCCTTAGGGCGTCTGGATTTGCCCCTTTGAGCTCTGTCTGACACAGGAAAGGACCAATTTTTTGTAGGCCAGTGTCTACTGAATCTAGGTGGCTGCACTTGTAAGAAATTTTTAACAGTTTGCACAGACTTAGCTTTGTCTTCCATTTTCTTTACAACCTCTTCTGCCTTAATACCAAACAGAATCATGCTGTAAAGGTGCATCTAGCAATTTAGCTTTAACATGATCGGGCAAATTTTTTTTCCTTTAACCAGGCATGCCTCCTAATCACAGATCCAGTAACTGCGGCCCTGCAGGAGGCCTCTAAAGAATCAAAACCACATTGCAAAGTATGCTTTCCAACTTGTTCAGCTGCATTCAATAATTCCTGCAATTCCTTATTTTCTGCACATTCTGAAAGCAACATTATTTTCTGTTTCAGCAATCCCATAACATGTTGTTGATACTTAAGCATATGAAATTGACAGTTTAAGGCCCTGATTGCCAAGGTTGCAGATGTATAAACCTTTTTTCTCCATCTGTCCAGCACCCTTGAATTTCTGTCGGAGGGGGTAGGGTTTTTTGCTGTTGAGGCCTTAACTCCCTTTGGGACCTGTGAAATAGTTTCAGGATCAGCAGCAGGGTTTCTAAATAAGAATTTATGAGAGTCAGGGACCCTGTAATACCTGTCAGGCTTACTGGGAGCCGGAGGTAGAGAGTCAGGTGTCAGGCTTGACTCCGAAAAAAACATCATCCACAATGTCTAACACAGGGGGAATGGCTAAAGGCTTGTGCTGAGGGAGAAGGAGGAAATCCCTGAGCCTCTTTTTTGATTCTGAGAAGTCTTGACTCTCCCAGTGAAAATGCTCCCTCAAAGTAGCAAGGTTTCTCCAAATGAATAATCCTCAGGAGGAGATGCAGATGGAATAGACTCCTCTGCATCAGAATCCTCATAGGGAGGTAAAAATAATTCCCGATCAGAAGAGGAATCAGAAGAAATAGAAACCTGATCTGAAGATACAGTCAGTGTCTTGCCTAGGTCTCTTATCTGGAGGGGGATGGGTACCCCTGATCAAGGTAATAAGGTCTTCAGCCATTTTGATCATCTGTTTTTTAGGCATAGAGGCCTGTGCACGTGGCTCAGGCATCAGTTTTTTTAGTTTTAGAAGGTGTCTTTGCCTTTGGTTTTGCAGCTTTCGTCAGTTTGATATAAAAATGTTGAGGTCTGAATACACCCTCAGAAACCAGTGCCTGCTCAGCAGCTCTGGACCCATCCGAGGGAGATGCATCCATCGGTCCAATACCTTGAGTATCTTGTAGCATGCCGGACTCCACATGGGTGTTGGTAGAGGCCTGGGACTCGAAGGTAGCAGGTATCAGGGGCTGCTAAAGCACCTCACTGAGTACCGGCGTCTGGCTTAGGAGAAGCTTTGTCGTCTGTTTTGGATCTTGACTGCCTTTCTCTGTCCTTTTCTTTGCGTTATGCACTCCGGTAGTCGGATTGCGATCCGACGACATCTCTGGGTAGTTAAATCTGTTTCCAAAATACTTGCAAAAATATACCAACGCTTAACAGTGCGTTGGTTAAATCTAGCACAAAACCGACAGCCAGGCACATTGTGATCAGGGCCTACACAAGGAATACAGTATAAATGGAAATCCTTATGAGGTATTTGCTTCCCACAAGTAATACAATTATTAACTTTTTCTGACATCGGTAAAAAGCAAGAAAAAAGTTTCCCCAACGGGGTACTTAGCTTTATTGAAGACTTCGGTTCTGAAACTCAAACGCGAATATTTCAGTAGTCAGCTGACCAGCACTTGTGAAATGCTTCTGCTTCGAGCACCGCGCGGCAAAAAAGACTCAAGAAAATGGCGTCGGCTGAATGTTTTATACCCCTGATGACCTGACGGCATGGAAGAGGAGACAGCAACCGACGCAGGACCCAAGACTTTGGAATTCAGGCCGACTGAGGGCAACCTGCCAGCAGATTACCCAAATGTAATGACTGCAACAGTGAAACACGAAGAACATAGGCCTGATCCACATCCATTGCACTCTTCAAACTGCACTCCCAAAGGATGGCTTAAGCTCCCACTAGACAAAATACATTACAAGTTGATTTTGCACTTCACAATCTTCATTTTTCCTCCTGGTTCAAAGAGACTGTAGCGGATTATTAGTTTCATTTTCCTCTCTGTTTGAGTGAACAATAAAATATTTTCCATTCACATTTGTTTAATGTCTAAACCCTGAAATGCAAATTGTGATGTGAAACAACCTGAGGTCTTCCCTTAAATGGGGACTTACTGCTCTGAGTAGCCTACTAGTCTCTAAGCGGCTGACTCAAGGGGTTGTCACCAGGAAAAGAATAGTTGATCTTTAGCTTTAACTGGGGTCTACGCAGCTCAAGAAAAGTACAGTTTACACTTACCTTAAAAGTAGATGTTTGAGTGTATTCACTGTTGCAGTCATCACACTTGGGTTATCTGCCTGCAAGTAGCCCTCAGTCGGCCCGAATACCAGATACTTGGTATTTCTGTGTCGGATGCTGTCGCTCCAGGACTGATGTCAGGTCGTCAGGGGTATACAAACAAGCAGCAGACGCCATTACATCCAGTTTTTCTTGTCCCAAATGTCAGGAGCCCCCCAAATAGGGAGCTAGGTTACAGGGGGGAAAATACCAACAGTAAAAAGTAAATACCAATAAAAATACCCCAGAAGGGGTTAGTAATAGCCATAGATAAGACAGAGAGAGAAAAGCGGAGGGAAACCAGGACTGCAAAAGTGAATACACTCTAACATCTACATTTATGGTACGTGAACACAACTGTACTATGTTCTTTGTGTTTCACTGTTGCAGTCATCACACTTGGGTGGATTCCCAAAGCTGAAGAGGGGTGGAGGCAGTCAAGAAGAGTTGGGGGCTGACTAGTATGCCTTGCAAGATTGTTGTAGCAAATCCTGCCCTGGATTTGGAAAATATAGGTACGTAGGTAGTAATGCTTGGTGAAGGTGTGTACAGAACTCCAGGTAGCAGCCTCCAGGATGTCCCTGGTAGGGACTCCTCTGAGAAATGCTGTAGAGGTAGATGTTGCCCTACTGGAATGCGTTCTGACTCCCTGAGGGGTTGGTTTCCCATGGTGCTTGTAGCAGAAATGGATGCAGTGTGCTATCCATTTGCAAACAGTTTGTTTTGAAATGGTCTTGCCCTCTGCCCCTGTTGCAAAGCTGACTAGTAGCTGGTCAGAGTTTCTGAAGGGCTTAGTTCTACCAAGGTAGAGTCTCAGCTATCTGTGCTCATCCAAGGAGGGCAGGATCCTTTCCCCTTTATTTTGAGGATTAGGGAAGAAGGTTGGCAAATGGATGGATTGATTTAAGAGCCACACTGGACACCACTTTAGGCATAAAGGATGGGTTAGTCCTGAGGGAAACAGTGTCAGCATTGAAAATAATGAAGGGTTCCCACAGCCATCAGTGCTTACAGCTCAGACACTCTTCTAGCTGTAGTGATGGCTAGAAGCAAGGCTGTTTTCCAAGAGAGGAATTTTAACTCTGCTGATGCAGCAGGTTCAAAGGGGGGGGGGGAGCGTGAGCTTTTCCAGTACAAAGTTAAGGTCCCAAGCAGGGGTGGGTGCTCTCCTTGGAGGCCTTAAGTTGTTTGCCCCTCTCAGGAACTGTTTGATAAGAGGGTGCGAGAAGAGAGGTGGCTCAGTGTTGTAATGAACAGAAATGGCTGAGGCATGCATCTTAAGGGAAGAGAAGGACAGGCCTTTGTGGAGTAGATCTGCTAAGTAATCCAGGATAAGAGGCATAGAGGGCAGAGTTGTGTCCTCTCCTTTAGACTGAATCCATGAGCAGAACCTTTTCCACTTACTAGCACAGGATTTCTTGTATTGGGTCTTCCGGTTTCAAGAATGAAGTCCAGCAACTGTTTCCTTAAGGTCGCTGGGGGAGAATTCAAGGAATAAGCCAGGAAGCAAGATTTAGGGTTTGCAGTTGTAGATGCAGAATCTGTCCCTCCTGCTGAGACAGGAGGCTTGGATTTTGGTGTAGGTGCCAGGGTGGCACTGATGTCAGGCTGTGCAGAAGTGAGTAACAGTGCTGGCGTGGCCAGTCTGTGGCAATCAAAATTGTCCTTGGTCTGTCCTGTTTTATCTTGAGTAATACTCTTGAAAGGAGGGGCATAGGGGGAAAGGCACAGATTGAGAGATTTACCCACTGAAAAGATAGGGTATCCACTTTCCAGGCCCTGCTGTGAGGATTCCTGGTGCAGAATTTGCTGAACTGGTGGTTGTAGGGGGAGGCAAAGAGATCCACCTCTGGGGTCCCCCATTTCTGGATCAGAAGGTTGAAGGTGCTGTGCTCCAATTGCCACTCGTGTGGGTCTAGGAGATTTCTGCTTAAGTCGTCTGCCAGTAAGTTTTGTTTGCCTGGCAGGAATTGAGTTTGCAGATGGACTTGAATGTCCAAGACAGTATTGCACAGGGCCATGGCTAGCCTGCACAGTGGGTAGGAATGGGTTCCCCCCTGCTTGTTGATGTACCACATAACTGTGGTGTTGTCCGTTTTTCTTAGCAACTGTCCTGGAAAGATTAGGGATCTGAAAGCTGTCAGGGCATTCTGTACAGCTAGCATCTCTTTTTGGTTGATGTGCAGATGAATTTGACTTGGGCTCCAGTGGCCCTGAATACATATTCTGTCCATGTGTGCCGCCCCCCCCCCCCCAGACATAGTCTGAAGTGTCTGTGGTTAGGGTCTGGGTGGCTTGGGGTTGAGTAAATGGCAGTCCCTTGCTGTATTTGCATGCTTCTGCCCACCAGAGGAACTCTGTCCTTACACAGGGTATAATAGGAATGACTGTTTCCAGGTCCTGAGAATGTTGGCACCAAAGACTTTTTAAGTACCATTGGAGTTTCCTCATATGCAGTCTTGCATATGGAATCAGCAGTATACATGAGGCTATGAACCCTAGGGCTTGCAGCATTTTTTTGCAGATACCTGGGTTCTGGTTGCCATTTGTTTGAAGTAGTCTGTCAGATGGACTTGTTTTTCGTTTTTCTGAGGTGAGGAATGCCATCTGGGAAGTGTGTCCAAGCTTGCTCCCAGGAATACAATCTTTTGACTGGGTACCAGTATGGATTTCTTTTTGTTGATGGTGTACACCAAGGAAGTGAGAAGGTTTTTCACAAATGTCAGGTGCTGCAACAGGAATTCCTGACTGTCCGCCTGAATCAGGCAGTCGTCCAAGTACGGGTAAATTTGGATATTTTTTTGCCTGCAGTGTGCAATGACTGGAGCCAGGCATTTTGTGAATATTCAGGGTGCAGTAGATAAGCCAAAGGGAAGAGCCGAGAACTAAATGCAAAGACCCTGCCCTGAAATGTAGACACTTCCTGCATGATTCCCTTATGGGGATATGCAGATAGGCTTCTTTTAAGTCTAGGGTGACTAACCAGGCATCCTTGGCTAGCATAGGAAGAAACTGTTGCAGGGTAAGCATTTTGAATTTTGGTACCACCAGAGTAAGGTGTTGAGAATGGAAAGATCCAGGATTGGGCACCAAGAGCCCTCTTTCCTGGGTACCAGGAAGAGTCTGGAGTAGAATCCTTGAACCCCCCCCCCCCCCCGTTCTACTGGAACTGGCTAAATAGCTCTGATATTGAGCAGGGAAAGTACTTGGTTTTGAGCCTCTCTGCCCACTGGTTTGGAGGAAGGTCTGGAAACCTTCTTGGGGTTGGCAGTGAATGGAAATAAAATTTGTACCCCTGGGATACAATGTTGAGGACCTACCAGTCCTGAGTGACGTACATCCAGTTTTTTGCATGAAGGGCAAGTTTTCCTCCTAAGGGCACAAGCAATTGGGCAGGGCTGGGAAGCGGAGTAAAGATGTAATTGTGAGCTTTTTCTGTAAGGAGGTGGCTTGCCACTCCCTGCTTTAGGAGTGGGGGCACTTCATTGCTGAAGTCTGGGTGGTCTGTTTCCCCCTAGGTCTGGTTTGAGAAGGCCTGGAGGGGGCTGGAAAGGACCAGTGTTTAGAAGGGCAATGCCTACTGAATGTAGCGGGTTGTACTTGTAAGAATTCTTTAACAGTCTGTATAGACTTAGCTTTTTCTTCCATCTTTTTAAGAACCTCTTCTGCTTTGGTGCCAAACAGTCCTTATTCAAAGGAGCGTCTAGTAACTTTGATTTGACATGGTCTGGGCAATGTCTGCTCCTTCAGCCAAGCATGTCTTCTCAGTACAGAGCCAGTGACAGCCGCCTGGCAAGATGCTTCTATGGCGTTAAAGCCACACTGCAAAGTATGCTTGCTGACTTGACTTGCAGAGTGCATAAGCTCCTGCAATTCTTTATTTTCTGCACAGTCTGAAAAGGTGCCACTTTTTGTTTAATAAGTTCCATAATATGTTGTTGGTACTTCAGCATGTGAAACTGACAATTCAATGCCCTAATAGCAAGAGTTGCAGAGGTATATACCTTCTTACCCCATCTGTCCAAAGCTCTAGAATCCCTGTCCGAAGGGGTGGGATTCTTGGCTGTGGTTGCCTTGATACCTTTAGGCCCCTGGGAAATGATCTCTGGGTCAGCAACAGGATTCTTGAAAAGAAATTTGTGAGTTTCATGTACTCTGTAGTACCTTGTCTGGTTTCTTAGGGGCAGGAGGTAAAGTGTCAGGAGTAAGACTGGATCCATAAAAACATCATCCACAACATCCAGGTCAGGGGGCATTGCTAAGGGCCTGTGTTGAAGCAGCTCTAGAAATTCTGAGTCTCTTTTTGGACTGAGGATAGTCTTGGCATTCCCAGTGGAAATGCTCTTGTAAGATGCAAGGTTTCACCAAAAGAAAAATACTCTGGAGAGGAGGCAGAGGGAATGGATTCCTCTGCATCTGAATCTTCATAAGCAGATAAGGGCATGTCTTCATAATCAGAAATTTCAGAGTCATCGGACTCCTGGTCTGTAGAAGTTGAAGGAGACTGGACTCTGTCTCTTAGCAGGGGAATGCTGACTTCCCCTAATCAGCGTAATAAGCCATTCTATGCATTTATTTTTGTGGCATGGGAGCAGGTGCATACACTTTGGTTGTCGGTTTTCTAGGCGGAGTGTGTACTCTGGGCTGAAGAAACTCGGTAGTTTTGGTTAAAAAAGTTGTAGGTTTGAGTCGAACATTGGTTGAGCGAATAACTGCCTCAGAAGCACGTGCCTGCTCAGCGGCTCTGGATCCATCCAAGGTAGATACATCCGCAGGTTCCATAGTAGATGAGAGTCTCGTGGCATACCGGACTCCGAATGGGTCTCAGTAGAGGCCTGCGAATCCCATTGAAGTGAGTCATCAGGGGCTGCAAAAGCATCTCACTGAGTACTGGCGGAAGTGTTGTCATCAGTTTTGGACCTATGCGGTCCGTCTCTGTCTTTATCTTTATGTTTTTTCGGAATATCAGTAGTTGGATGGCTTACCGAAGCCATTTCAGAATACGGAGATCGAGAGCGAAAGAAATTTAGCAGCAAAGAGAGCCCGACGATGAATGGTTCGGGTGCTAAATACGGCACAAAACCGACAGCGAGGGACGCCGTGGTTTGGGCCTAAACAGGTGATGCAGTAGAATCAAAATCTCTGTGAGGTATTTGCTATCCACAGGCAAGACAATTGTTAACTTTTTCTGACATCGGTCAGAGCAAGAAAAAGGGATCCCCAATGGGGTACTTAGCTTTAGAAGACTTCAGGATTATTACATTCGTAAATGAAAATTCAGGTAGCGGCCAACCAGCACTTGTGAACTACTTCTGCTTCGGGCTCCTCGGCAAGAAAGACTGATGTAATGGTGTCAGCTGCCTGTTTTTATACCCCTGATGACCTGACATCAGTCCTGGAGTGACAGCATCCAACGCAGAAATACTAAGTCTCTGGTATTCGGGCCGACTGAGGGCTACCCGCAAGGAGATAACCCAAGTGTGATGACTGCAACAGTGAAACACAAAGAACATCTCAGGGATGCACCAATCCAAGTATGAGATCAGCACTTGCAAAGCCTGAGAGTGAAAGACAATAAAAACAAAAATAACAAGAGGCAAAAAAAATTAACATAGCTCAAATGAACCCGAAGAAGCACTGTTTTGTTAAAGCTTGCACTAATAAACTTTCTTCAAGCTGGATTTTTTTTTTCAGTTTATCCATTTTCTTACAATTTGCCCACAAGGGCTACCTTTATTATAGTGGTGGGTTTAACACTAAGATTACTTTTTGCAGTTCGAGACCTCAACTTGCCTTTTAAGTGACTGCATTTGGGCTTACGGCATTGCTCAGACCTACACTTAGGCTGAGTGGAGGACCCTCCCGTCCGACCCAATATAAGGAGTTTTCAACAGCTGCTATCTTTTTCACCACAAGGAAAGTTGAAAGCTTCACCCATAGTGCCACTAACTACAGAATTAAATCACTAGTACTTGCGGCAATTTTAAACCACTATGCCTTTCCCACAACAGTATTTATCCTTTGGTGGTAGGGCTCTTGACTTGCAAGTCTGCAATACAACAGGTACATGGACACTTAAAAATGTTGTACAAATGCCTAAATGCAGGGGTTCACTGAGGACAGCAAACACACAAGCAAAAAATAACTTGGGGAAGGAGGGTCTCAGGGTCATGCTTGCTGGCTGCAACTGGTCTGACACATCATGGCATGCATTTGTAGATGTGCACAGTCATCCCCAACTGGAGATGATCTATGACTTTTCAGAATGGTCATTGATGGAAAACAAAAACCTAACCAAATGCCCATCAAGAAGGGCTCTGACATTAACAAAAGCTTTTCTCCCACACTGTTAACCATCTTTACTGTCCCACTCTATAAATAATCAAGTTTGTTTACTTGAAATAAAAATGCTGCAAGGCTGAACAAACACACCACTTTAGCGTAGAACAATATTTAATCACCACTTTCGTCAAACCAAACTTCCTCAGAAATACAAAACACACTGAAAAAGCACAATATATACACATTAAAAACAATTAAGTTCAATTGCTGACAATTCCATATGACACAAGCACTTAAAAGGGCAATGCTTAAAAAACACATTAAACAACATTAAACCTATTCTTATTAACATACACCCTGCGATCTTTTAAAAAACATTTGATGTTGATGGCATCATTCAAACCAGGAGGCTGATCTGTGCCTTGCAGCATTTTTATTTCAAGCTTGTTTACTTGCCTACAGAAGAAACCAAAAGTACAAATCACTAAGTATGGGGTTATCAACGCACACAAGCTCTTTCCAGAAAATTAACACCCTCAGTCTCAACCCCTAGTTTTACAATACCATAATTACTCATCCCAAAATGTTTCACTCTCCACTTTTCATTAAATTCCAAAAGTATTGCAGCAGTGTATCCAGCCAATCAGTTCAGATTCCTCTATATGCCATGTCCCCAGCTGACAAACACCAAACTTCACTTTGCGTCACACGTAAAAGTACAGTTGTGTACACTTACCATAAATGTAGATGTTAGAGTGTATTCACTGTTGCAGTCATCACACTTGGGTCATCTGCCAGCAGGTAGCCCTCAGTCAGCCTGAATACCAAAGACTTGGTATTTCTGCGTTGGTTGCTGTCGCTTCAGGACTGACGTCAGGGGGTATAAAATCAGGCAGCCGATGCCATTACATCAGTTTTTCTTGCCCCAAATGTCAGGAGCCCCCAAACAGGGAGCTATGTTATGGTGGAAAAAACATCACCAGTAAAAAGTAAATACCAATAGCCCTGTAAGGGGTGAGTAAGATAGATAGAGATGGAGAGAGAGAGAGGCAAGGGGTTGGAGGGTGGGAAACCAGGACTGCAACAGTGAATACACTCTAACATCTACATTTATGTTAAGTGTACACAACTGCACTATGTTCTTCATGTTTCACTGTTGCAGTCATCACACTTGGGTTGATTCCCAAAGCTGAAGAATGGGTGGAGGTGAAGAGTTGGGGCTGGCTAGTATGCCCTGTAGGACTGCTGTTGCAAAACCTGTCCTGGATTTGGAAAAGATAGGCAGATGGTAATGCTTGGTGAAGGTGTGAACAGAACTCCAAGTAGTAGCTTCCAGAATGTCCCTGGTAGGGACTCCTCTGAGAAAAGCTGTAGAGGTTGACGTTGCCCTAGTGGAATGCCTTCTGACCCCCTGAGGGGGTGGTTTCTCACGGTGTTTGTAACAGAAATGGATACAGTGTGCTATCTATTTGGAGATGGCCTTGCCATCACCCCTGGTGCAACATTAACTAGTAACTGGTCAAATTTCCTGAAGGGCTTACTCCTATCAAGGTAGAATCTGAGCTGTCTGTGCACGTATAAGAGTGCAAGATCCTTTCCCCCTTATTTTGAGGATTAGGGAAAAAGGTGGGCAAATGGACAGATTGGTTGAGAGCCACACTGGACACCACTTTAGGCATAAAAGGAGGGTTAGTCCTGAGGGAGACAAGTCCTGAGGGAGACCCTGTCAGTATGAAAAATAAAAAAGTTATGTACTTACCATAACGTTCCATGTGAGTTGTTCATCTCGCCTTAATTCTTTACTGATGGGTTCGGAGCCGATCCCTCGGTTCCGAGTCAGCACCTACTGCAAAGCTCGAGGATTTCAAGTAACTCGAGGCCAAGTCCCTATCCCATGATGCACCCTGAGATACCTCAGAACTTGTTTGCTAGATAAAATATCATATGCCATTCTATAACTCCACAAGAGAGAAAAGTATAGAAAGGTTGAGTGACCAGGAAGGATCTAGCATCTCAGTCTTCTGAAAGCCCAAGAGGGGGTAGGAGGGAGGGACATAAGAATGAAGGTGAGATGAACCACTCATGTGGAACGTTATGGTAAGTACATAACTTCTTTATGTGAAGTTGTTCTATCTCGCCATTCATTCTGTACTGATGGGCAGCATCCCAAGCACCATCAACCTTGGGTGGCTCACGGGAGTATATTTTTCAGGACCGTGGATCCAAAGGAGGCCCTGTCCGTAGATGCCCTGTCAACTTTGTAATGAGTGATAAAGGTATGAGGTTTTGACTAAGTGGCTGCTGCACAAATGTTATCAACAGGAAGTCCAACAGAAAAGGCAGAGGACGTAGAAACTGCTCTGGTTGAGTGAGCTTTAATTTTATGCTGCAAGGGCATATTGGCAGCTGAATAAGCAAAGGTGATACAATCAGATAACTATTTAGACAGAGTTGTTTTAGCCACTGGCATAACCCTTCCTGGAATCTGAGAATGAAACAAAAAGCTGGTCTGATTTCCTGAAATCTTTTGTTCTATCCAAATAAAATCTGAGCTGTCTGAGAACATCAAGTTTGTGCAGCATGTACTCTAAACTGTTGGAATGGTTGGGGAAGAAAACTGGCAAATCAATAATTTGGTTGAGATTAGTTTCAGTGCAAACTTTGGGTAAGAAAGAGGGGTTTGTCTGAAGTGAGACTGTCGGCATGGAAAATCAAATAAGGAGGTTTAATGGATAAGGCCTGAAGCTCTGACACTCTACGGGTAGAAGTAATAGCCACTAAAAAGTTGGTTTTCCATGACAAAAATTTGAGGTCACATGAGGAAGCTGGTTCAAATGGCGGAAGAATTATGTGGGAAAGCACAAAATTTAGATTCCATGGAGAATAGGGAGATTTCACAGGTGGTCTAATATGAAAGGTCCCTTTGAGAAAGGCTTTGGATCACTTGTGTGACATAATATTCAATTCTTCAAATCCCAGACGAAAGTTAGTTATCATGTTGGATTTCCCTGGGATGTGTGTTGCTAACAGAAAGCGTTGGGTGGAAATAACCCACGCCATATTCTGAGGGCCTCGTGACAAAGGGGGTAAGATCTGGTTCTTCCTTGTTTATTCAAATACCAGACCACTGACATGTTGTCCGTCTGAACCGCAATCGTACCCAGAGGTAGAGAGTCCTGGAAATACTGCAACGCCAAAAGTACTGCTCTCATCCCTAGGACATTGATATGCAGATGTGTGTCTTGATCGGTCCATATGCCTTGGGCTGTCTTTCCCTGAAAATGCCCCCCACCCCACCCAACCTATCAGGGAAGCATCCATGGTCACTGTGGCTGCTGGAGGGGTTAGCACAAATTGGCGTTTTATCGTAACAGGAAGTGAGGTCAACCACCACTGAAGATCTTTTTTGCAGGAATTTGTGATCATTATCATGCGAAACATGGGAAGCTCTTGGCAAGACCATTGAGTGAACAACAGCCATTGTAGTATCCGCATGTGCATACGACCTAGTGGTACGGCTAGAATTGCTGCTGCCATCATACCTAACAATTTTCAGAACTTCTGATACTGGTGCTTTGTTTCTGGATATTTGAATGCGGACATGCTGACGGAGAAGTAAGACTCTTTCTACTGGAAGTCTTAGCGTGACGGTGGTGGTGTCCAGTTCTTCTCCGATAAAGACGATATGCAGTGATGGCTACAAGGCAGATTTTTTTCTGAATTTATTGCAATGCCCAGCTATTTGCATTGTGACCAAGTGGACTCTCTGGCTTGAATGAGTTGATGCCTTGTGTTGGCGGTAAGGAGCCAATCATCTAGGTACGGAAACACCTGGAATCCTAAACGTCTCAGGTGAGCCGTAACCACTGCCATGAAGTTGAACACTCTGGGGGCTGTAGTGAGACCAAAGGGCAGGGCTCGAAACTGGAAATGATTGGCTCCCAGCCGGAAGTGCAGAGGATACCTGGATGGCCTGGCCATTTTTATAGGATAGTAGGCAGAAGTATTGACTGAAGCGTGACCATCTGAAACTTCTCTTTCTTTACAGATTTGTTTAGTGTGCTGAGGTCCAATATAGGTCTCCAGCCCCTGTCTTTTTTGGAACTAAAAAGAATCTTGAGTAAGTTCCGCATCCTGTCTGGTCTGCTGGGACTGGCTGAATGACTCTTTCTTAGCAATGTCTGGTCCTCTACTGTTGCTTGTTCCCTATAACTGGTTGGAACGTCGGCGATTTTCCTTGTGGGTGGAGGGGGTGTGGTGAAAGGGATGAAGTACCCTCTGGAAATTATACTTTGTACCCAGTGGTCATTTGTTATTTTGAGCCAGGCGTCTGGGTACAAAGATAAGCGACCCCCGACTGTCTCCAGAGCAGGACAATCGGGCCTCCTTTCAGGTGCGCTGGTAGGGCTTCCCAAAGAAGTGATCTCTGTCGCCCTTGTGTTGCAGACCCCCTCTGCCACAATGGCAGCATCTTCCGTTATTGCCCCCTCCTCTGCCCCTGGAGGGGGGCTTACCACGTGTGTCCTGAAAGACTCCTTGGGCATTTCAGAACCACATTTTCCCTCCCCTTTGACCCTTGGGGTAGGGTTTGGTAGGGGTGGAAAAACGGATCCCGAGGGCAAAGTTTTTCCATCCTGCTCACATCTGGTTAAGGTTTCCTTGACTTTAGGCCTGAAAAGGGATGAGGCATCAAAGGGGGTATTCACAAAGGATGACTTGAAGGGCTCCGCGAAGGAACACAAGTACATCCAGGAATGTTTCCTAACAGCGACTCCTGTACCCGCTGCCCTACTTGCTCCATCAGCTGCATATGAAATGAGGCGCATGGACGAGGTCACTATAGAACTGAGGGTAGCAAGCTGGGCGGCAACTTTGTCTGTAGCTCCTGCAGCTACTGTACCCTGAAGAGCATCACCCAGCTCTTTAAGGAGATCTCTTTGTAGTCTGGAAAATGGGTTAATTAGTTAAGCGAACTAAGAGCAAAAGTCGCTGAACTAAACATGCGCTTCCCATATCTATCCATGATCCTGGAGTCTCTGTTAGGAGGATGGCTAGATGAGGAAGTTTCAGACACTTCCTTTTTGGTGGCTGCCACCACCACCACCATGGCATCAATTGGCACACCTTTTGTCAAGAAAAATTTATCTAGGGGGGGCAGAAATTAACTTATTAGGCCTCCTAGGGACAGGTTCCATAGCATCAGGAGACTCCCACGCCCTTTGTGAGACCAGCTACATCAGCTCATCGAAGGGCGGAGACACCCAACAGGTGGAGGGCTGAGACCTGAAAGCCTTCAGGAGGACCGAGACGTCCTCAGTAGGGTTGGTAGACTGTCAGTCACCCCTCTGCCTTAGGATTTCCAATATCTCAGCAAAAGAGATATCCTCAAACGGGGACCGTGAGGACACTTCTGATTCATCCAAGTCAGTGTCAGATGTTAATGACCCCTGAGGGGAGTCCCAAGTGTTTCCTCTTACACACACACTTCCTGGGAACCTCATCAGTGGGAGCTTCTAGGGAGGTCTCGGAAGAGCATAGGCCACCCAATGGGGCTTCCTAAGGCTTTGGGTTTCTGCGCTTAGCAAGGATCTGTGAGGCAGAAGCAGACACAGGTGCTTTAGGGGATGAAGAATCAATCAAACACAAATCCCCTGAATCTGGATAAAGTAACCAATGATAAAAGTATAACGTTCCAAAAAAGCCACCAACTCATTGGAATACACATGGCAAAACAACACTAATAAAAATAGTAAAAATATATAAAACATGTGAGCGCTTTCACAGAGTCCTCTCTGCTTCCTCAGACATACTACATTAACTGCTGCTCTTGTTTAAATAATGAAACCTCGAGCTTTGCAGTAGGTGCTGACTCAGAGCCGAGGGAATCGGCTCCGAACCCATCAGTAAAGAATGAACGGCGAGATGGAACAACTTACATTGAAGGGTTCCACGGCCATAAGTGCTTGTAGCTCTGACACTCTTCTAGCTGAAGTGATGGCCAAAAGCAAGGCTGTCTTCCAAGAGAGGAATTTTAACTCTGCTGATGATGCAGGCTCAAGGGGGGGGGTAGAGTGAGCTTTTCCAGCACAAAGTTAAGGTCACAAGCAGGGGTGGGGGCTCTTCTTGGTGGCCTTAAGTTGTTAGCCCCTCTCAAGAACTGTTTGATGAGAGGGTGAGAGAAGACAGGTGGCTCAGTGCTGTAATGAACAGAGATGGCAGAGGCATGGATCTTAATGGAAGAGAAGGATAGGCCTCTGTGGAGTAGATCTGCTAGGTAATCCAGGATGAGAGGTAAGGAGGGCTGTGCTGTATCCGCTCCTTTGGAGTGAACCCAGGAACAATACCTTTTCCACTTAACAGCATAGGATTTCCTTGTACTGGGTCTTCTGGCTTCACGAATGACATCCAGCACCTGCTTGCTTAGGCTGGCCACTGGAGGAGAATTCAAGGAATAAGCCAGGATGCAAGGTTCAGGGTCTGCAGTTGTGGATGCAAGACCTGTCCCTCCTGCTGAGTGAGGAGGGTTGGGATCTGGGGTAGGTGCCATGGTGGTACCGATGACAGACTGCGCAATAGTGGGTACCAGTGTTGGCGTGGCCATTCTGGGGCCATCAGGATTGCCCTTGGTTTTTCCTGCCTTATCTTGAGTAGTACTCTTGTAAGAAGAGGCAGAAGGGGAAATGCATAGATTGAGAGGTTTACCCACTGGAAGGATAGGGCAGGCTTAAAAACCTCAGCTTTGGCCGGCTAAGAACTTGCTATATTCAACTGGACGTATAAGAGAATTTAAGTACCTTTATCTGCTCTTTTTTTCAAAAAATACAGTATTTAAATTGATTTTAACTGTGTGGAAGGAATATTAGCTGAACTGGAAGTTAGTCAGTGTTTGATGAATTTTGTTATTTGCTATTAATTACAGGTGTGGGGGTAGTCACATTCTTTGATTTCCTGTCCTTGCCTATTTAAGTGGTACAGTGTGAAATATTTTCTGCTTAAAAACCTCAGCTTTGGCCGGCTAAGAACTTGCTATATTCAACTGGACGTATAAAAGAATTTAAGTACCTTTATCTGCTATTTTTTTTTTCAAAAAAATACAGTATTTAAATTGATTTTAACTGTGTGGAAGGAATATTAACTGAACTGGACGTCTTCACTCTGCTCTTCAGTTAGTCCCACCCACCGCCCCTGTTTTTGTTTATCTTAGTGGCCTTGCAACTGCCCGCCCCTCTTGTAAATTTGTGTTTGGATACTCCTTCTGGGCCCATCTCATTTGCTCACTCAACTGAGTGCAGTGAGATCATATTCTGATTTCAGGCACTCCTACTGTGTACAAAGAGAGCATCTGGGAAACAGAAAAAAAAAATTTAAGGTTGTTTCCTGCCTTTCCTGTTAAGTGGTATAGAATATTTGTAGGCTTCTGAGCCCCCAAGCCCTTCTGTGTTGGAGGGAAGCCTTCTAGCTTAGTTTTTTTTTCTTATAACTAGCCAGTTTTCTAGTTTCAGCACTCAAATCTGCTTCTTTGATCTCAGCACTTGTTCAGAAAAAAAAAACATTTCATCTGCTTTTACTGTACTTGTGTTTCTACCTACTTTTTTTTACTTTTGCATCATCTTAAAAGTACTCAATTGTATTTATTACTGCTTGGTGTAACTCATTCTAAGCCTTTTGGTTTAAACACTTGGGCTTCGGACCAGTTGTTTTGCACTGAGAGGGTTTGTGGTCTGCACTGTAGTGGCAGAACAGGTAGCTTACATCCTTCTAGGTTGGGAACTGCTGATTGAGGGCTCAGTATCTGTTATTCTTAAAGTGCATTAATTCTGGTTTAAGCACTTGGGCTTTCAGGCCAGTTATTTTACTTTAAGAGGGTTCGTGGTCTGCACTCTTGTGGGAGGAGAGGCTGGACTCTGCCCTTCTGAGCTGGGAATTTCTGGTTGAAGGCTTATAGTGCATGCATATCTGAACTGCTTCTTATTGAAGTTGGTGCGCCTTGTTTGCTGTGGCATAGACTGGATTCGGGCCTGCTGGATCTAGCTTTGTTTGTGTAACTTGAGCACTAATCCAGGCATTCTCTAAAGTATTCAATTGTATTTATTACTGCTTGGTAGTAACTTGATTAAAGTGTAGTTATCATTCTAAGTCTTTTGGATTAAGCACTTGGGCTTCAGACCAGTTGTTTTACATTAGGAAGGTTTGTGGCATGCACTGTGGTGGCAGGACAGGTAGCTTTCATCCTTCTAAGTTGGGAACTGCTGATTGAGAGACCAGTTTCTGTTATTCTTAAAGTGTATTAGTTCTGGTTTAAGCACTTGGGCTTCAGGCCAGTTATTTTACATTAAGAAGGTTTGTGGTCTGCACTCTTGTGGGAGAAGAGGCTGGACTCTGCCCTTCTGAGCTGGGAATTTCTGGTTAAAGGTTTATAGTGCCTGAATATTTGAACTGTATCTTACTGAAATTGGTACACCTTGTTTGCTGTAGCATAGACTAGATCCAGGCCTGCTGAATCTAGCTTTGTTTATATGCTTGTTGTTTGTTTGCTTGTTATTTCCCTGGAACGCTAATTCCACCTAATACGTGGCTTCTCAGCACTTCTGTGGATCACTAGTGATATCTGCATTGCTTACTGTACTTATTTCCTTGTTTCACTTGAAAGAAAGTTACTGTTTGTCGTTTTTGCATTTAAGTTACCTGTAACACATTGCACTTAAGTTACCTGGCACTTGCTCACTAAAGCAATTATATGTCAGCACTAAAAATTAAAAGCACTACACCCTCACTCCCCAGTGGCCCTGGTTTTCAATTATTAAGGAATTCCCAATATTATTCTAGCATGTCCAGAGGTCAGTTGTCAGTCTCCTCTCCGGTCCAGCTGGTGAATCTGGGAATCTTGAGGCAATGTTACAACTGCCTCATGTACACAGAAAACCCTCTCCTCCTCCCAACAAATTCCAACACATGTGAGAGATGCAACCATATAGCCAAACTGGAGGCTAAGCTCTCTCAACTCAGTACTGGCATAACCAGTCAGGAGGAGAAGGAAACCACACTCACTACTATTCCAGTCTCACATAGACCTACCACGACAGCAAACCAAACACATAATCACACAAAAACATACTCGGAGGCTCTAAGATCTGCCGAAGCAGCAGAGACCTCCAAAGCAGACACCCAAGCAGCCGCTACCCCAAAACAAAACACGTGCAACACATATCTCACAAAGCCAGTGTGCCAAACAGTCACAGCCCTTAAGACTAAACAACACACCTGATACACTTCTAATAGGTGACTCTATCATCAGGCACACTGACGTCCCGCTCACCAGGCTGAACAAGGAGAGGGTCATGGTGAGCAGCCTGTCGGGCGCTAGGATCCGCCACATAACACAAGCACTCAGGTCACTCCAAGGCAAGTACAAATATGACTCAGTCATTGTCCATGCTGGTGTGAATGACCTGAGACGTACCTCCCTGGACTACATGAAAAGAGACATAAAGGAGCTCTCTGAGCATGTAGCCCAGGCCGGTATGACCCTGACCTTGAGTAGCATCTTACCCTCACCAAGAATGATGCCACAATATGAAGACAAGATGATCAATTTCAACAATTGGCTTAAGTACTGGTGTCATTCAAAGGGGATCCAATGCCTGTCAGTGTGGGATGATATGCTCGACAAGCCACGATGCTTCTCTAGGGACGGCTTGCACCTGTCACCCCTGGGCTTTCAGATATTGGCAAAGGCTCTTGCTACCCCCATAGTGCCTTTTTTAGGCAAGGCTCAAAAGACAAACCCACCTCCATAGGTATCACAAGGGATAAAAAACTAAGAGTAATGCTACTCAACGCCAGAAATCTAAACCTCAAGATGCACGCACTCGAAACTCTCCTTAGCATGGAGAACATCGATATCTGTGCAGTAACAGAAACCTGGTTCAGGGCTCCCGAGAGCACCCCAGCACTACCAGGTTATACCTCATACCATGCTTTTCGGCCCCAAAACTTGGACCGAACCACAAAAGGAGGGGAGTATCGATATTCATCAAAGATACCCACACCTCCAGGTTGGTGGCAAAGCACGAGCATCAGAGACTATCCATGTGCAACTAACAGTGGGTAAAACTGCCTTCCAGTTTATAGCCTGCTACAGACCACCCTCCCAAACCCAGGAACCCCACTCGGCCTTCCTGAGAACACTGGAAAATATGAAGGTCTCTCTAAACACCATTATATTGGGCGACTTCAACTACCCAAACATAGACTGGGAGCATTACTCTAGCTCCAACACCCTAGCCCAAAGGTTCCTAGAATTTATAAACTCAAATGCTATGGAACAACTTGTTACCACTCCCACAAGAGGGGAAAACATACTGGACCTGATCATCACCAACATGGGTACTCTATGCTCCAGACCAGAAGTGTATCCCTCCCTGGTAAGATCAGACCATAAACTAATCTCACTGGATATTCACATCCCGACCCCACCCCCTGCCCAGAAAACCACAGTGAAAAACTTCTCTAAAGCAAATTTCACACTCCTCAAAACTGAGGTGGAATCCTTCAAATCCCCCGGGCCTGTGGAAAATACGGCCCAGACCGCAGAATCCTTTATAAACGCATTCTATGAACACCTTCAGTAATGCATGGATCATGCAATCCCAAATAAAACCAAGACCCAATCCTCCAAAGGCAGACGTCCTGTCTGGTGGACCCCAGCCATAAACAAACTATACAATAGAAGGAGGAAGCTACTAAATGATAGAGCAAAATCCCAAAAAGGGAAGGCATCACTGATCAGTATTAGCAAAAAACTACGGGCACACATAAAATTGTCTAAGGCCAGCTTCGAGAGAAAAATTGCACAGGACACTAAGGATAATCACAAGGCTTTCTTTAGTTATGTTAGGAACCTGGGTGGGAATTCCCAGATATGCTCAGAATTAGTCCAAAATGACAAAAAATACACCGAACCCACAGACATTGCCAACATCCTAGCTGACAGGTTCAGCGCAAACCCCCCCCCCCACCAAAAGGGCAAATATCTATCCCAGCAGAGTGCTGCCCCCCTGACATCTCAGATGCTCAGGTAAGAGCCGCCCTCTCCAAAGCATAAAACACAGCATCAATGGGACCAGATGGTGTCCCGGGCTGCGTCCTACATGAACTCCAAGAAGAGCTAAACCCAAACATAAAACTACTGTTCAATCTCAGCCTTACTACAGGATATGTGCCCAAAGAGTGGCGTACAGCAACAGTGGTCCCTCTCCATAAAGGTGGTGCCTCAACAGATCCTGGAAACTATCGCCCCATAAGCCTGACTAGCTTGGTCTGCAAAGCTATGGAAAGGATCATCATGGACCTCATAAATAAAGATATTGGGGACCTACAAACACTGGATCCTACCCAGTTCGGCTTTGTTAAGTGCAGATCCTGCCTCTTAAACCTGGTTGATTTCTTTGAAACAGTCACCAAGGCCATTGACGAGGGGAAGGTAGTCCACACAGCCTACCTGGACCTTGCAAAAGCCTTCGATCCCCACTCGGGCATTATAGATAAGCTCACCAGCTTAAATATAAACCCCTATGTCACTAGATGGATTGCAAACTGGCTCAAGGACAGAACCCACATGGTTAGAATTGCTGGAGCCATGTCAGACTCCAAACCAGTTACAAGTGGTGTCCCACAAGGCTCAGTCCTGGGACCTCTCTTGTTCGGTATATATTTCTCGGAGGTACAGGCCAACACGGAACGACTGTGGCTGAGCAAGTTCGCAGATAACTGCAAACTGGGCGCCATAATCGACTTTCCAGCCGACACAAGCATCCTCCAAAAGGGCCTCATAGAAACAGACAACTGGTGCCAGAGCCATGGCCTCAAGCTAAATGCCAAAAAGTGTATAGTCATCCCCTTTGGCAAAAACAAAGTGCCCACAAATTACCACATAGGTGGTAATCCACTAAGTACAGAAGAAGTAATTAGGGACCTGGGGACCCAAGTTGATAGCAATCTCTCATTTGACAACCACGTGGCCAAAGTGGTTAGAAAAACATTTTATATAGCCCACCTAATCATGAAGGGATTCGCATCTAGATCAGGGAGGTCATCGTGCCTCTTTACTCATCCCTCATCAGGCCCATAATTGAGTACAATGCCCCTTTTGGGATGTACCTTACCAGACACCTGCAGCAACTGGAAAGACCCCAAAAGTACCTCACCAAGAGGATCAAAGGGCTCAAACAGATGCCATATGCTGCCCGGTTAAAGAAACTCCAGCTCTACTCAGTGGCATACCGCCTGTTCAGAGGCGATCTGTGCCTGACGTATAAAGCCATGTCCAACCCGGAATTAATGGACATGCTGCACCTCAGAAAATCCAAATCCCATCGTGCTACGCGCTCGAGAGACTTGAACCTCAGCACTGAAATAAATAGGACATGCTGGAGGGACAGATTCATAACCCAGAGGCTCCCTTCACTCTGGAATAAAATCCCAGTCCAGGTTAGGCAGACTCCCTCATTGACTCTCTTCAAGAGGAATCTTGATGAGTGGATGGGAGATCGTAGGTTTACCCCAGGTATCACTTCTGTGTCTCTGTTAGACAGAGGCACAGTATACTAACCTCGAAAAAGGGCATAGCAAAATAAATTTAAAATGGGTGGCGAAAGCCAAACACTTTCTGGCTAGGCTTATAAATGCCCTAGGGCAGATAGCCTAGTATGAACCTATGAACCTATCTACTTTCCAGACCTTGCTGTGAGACACCCTGGTGTAGAATTTGCTGAGCTGGTGATTGTAGGGAGAGGCAAATAGGTCCACCTTCGGGGTACCCCATTTCTGGGTTAGAAGGCTGAAGGTGTTGAGGTCTAACTGCCACTTGTGTGGGTCTACGAGATTTCTGCTTAAGTCATCTGCCAGAGAGTTTTGTTTGCCTGGCAGGAATTGAGCTTGTAGGTGAATCTGCATAGCCAAGGCCGTGTTCCACAGGTTCATGGCTAGCCTGCAGAGTGGATAAGAGTGGGTTCCCCCCTGCTTGTTGATGGACCACATCACTTGTGGTGTTGTCGGTTTTTATTAGAAGGGGCCATGGTGATAGTGGGGATCTGAAAGCTATCAGAGTGTGCTGAACAGCTAGCATCTCTTTTTGGTTGATGTGCCAATGAATTTGGTTTGGACTCTAGTGGCCCTGAATGCACCTGCCGTCCAGATGTGCACCCCAGGCATAGTCTGATGAGTCTGTGGTTAGGGTCTCTGGGCGGTGTGGGGTTGTGTAAAGGGAAGTCCCTTGTTGTGGTTGCATGCTGCTACCCACCAAAGAAACACTGTCCTGAGACAAGGTAATGACAGGTATGATAGTTTCCAGGTCCTGAGAATATTGACACCAAATACTTTAAGTACCACTGAAGTTTCCTCATAAGCAGTCTGGCTTATGGAATTAGTAGAATGCAGGAGGCCATGAACCCTACAGCCTGCAGGACTTTCCTTGGGGATAGCTGGGTTCTGGTGGCCATTTGAGCAAATGTAGCCTGTCAGATAGGCTTGTTTTTCTGCAGTAAGGAATGCCATGTGGGATGCTGTGTCCAAGCTTACTCCCAGGAATACAATTTTTTGGCTGGGAACTAGTTTTGATTTCTTTTTGTTGATAGTGTACCCCAGTGAGGTTAGCAGGTCCTTTACAAATGTCAGATGCTGCAACAACTTTTCCTGTCTGCCTGAATAAAGCAATCGTCCAAGGGTAAATTTGAATTTTTCGCTGTCTGCAATAGGCAATGGCTGGAGCCAGGCATTTTGTGAAGACTCTAGGAGCAGTGGATAAGCCAAAGGGAAGTGCAGAAAGCTGATAATGCATAGATCCTGCCCTGAAATGTAGATATTTCCTGCATGAGTCCCTGACAGGGATGTGCAGATAGGCATGCTTAAATCTAGGGTGGCTAACCAGGCATCTTTGGTCAGCATAGGACGAAGCTGCTAGAGGGTGAGCATTTTGAATTTTGGTGCCACCAGGAAGGTGTTTAGAATAGATAGATCTAAGATTTATTGCCAGGTGCCCTCTTTTCTGGGTACCAGGAAAAGTCTGGAATAAAAACCTTGGCCTACCTGTTCTGCAGGAACAGGCTGAATTACCCTTATGCAGAATAGGGGTTGAACTTGGTTTTGTGCCTCTGCCCACTGGTTTGGAGGAAGGTCTGGGAACCCTTTTGGGGTTGGCAGCATGTAGAAATAGAACTTGTACCCCTAGGATACTATGTTGAGGTCCCATTGATCGTTGGTGATAGAGGTTCAATTTTTTGTATGGTGGGCAAGTTTTCCTCTTAGGGGCATGAGCAATTGGGCAGAGGTGAGGAGTGGAGCTGAGAAGTCATTATGAATTCTTTCCATAAGGGGGTGGCTTAGCACTCCCTGTTTTAGAAGTGGAGGTACTCCATTGCTTAGATCTCTGCATACCCTAAGACTTTAATCTGGAGGGGGGGGGGTCTCTTTCCCCTGGGTCTAGTTTGAGATGGCCTTGGGGGCTGGAAAGGACCAATGTTTCAAGAGGCAATGCCTACTAAATCTTGGAGGCTGCACTTGCAAAAAATCTTTGACTGTCTGCATAGACTTAGCCTTTTCTTCCATCTTTTTTAAAACCTCTTCTGCTTTGGAGCCAAACAGATCATCCTTGTTTAAAGGAGCACCCAGTAATTTTGATTTGACATTGTCTGGTAAGGTCTGTTCCTTAAGCCAAGCATGCCTTCTAATTACAGAACCTGTGACTGCTGCCCTGCAAGATGCTTCTAGGGCATCAAACCCATATTACAGGGTATGTTTGCTGACTTGGCTTGCAGAATGCATAAGCTCCTGCAATTCTTTATTTTCTGCACAGTCAGGAAAGGTAGATAATTTTTGCTTAACAAGTTCCATAGTATGTTGCTGGTATTTCAGCATGTGGAACTGACAATTCAATGCTCTAATGGCGAGAGTTGCAGAGGTGTATACTTTTTTACCCCAGCAGTCTAAAGCTCGGGAATCCCTATCCGATGGGGTGGGATTCTTAACTGTAGTTGCTTTTATTCCTTTATGTCCTTGGTAGATGACCTCTGGGTCAGCAGTAGGATTTTTGAAAAGAAATTTGTGAGTCAGGAACTCTATAGTACCGGTCGGATTTCCTTGGAGCACGGGGTAAAGTATCAGGAGTTAAACTGGATTCCATAAAGACATCATCCACAACATCTAGAACAGGAGGGATAGCTAAGGGTCTGTGCTGTGGTAAATCTAAAAATTTCCAGAGTCTCTTTTTGGACAGAGGATAATCCTGGCATTTCCAGTGGAAATGATCTCTCAAGGTATGTAGGGTTTCACCAAAAGAAAAATACTCTGGAGGGGAAGCAGAAGGAATGGATTCCTCTGCATCTGAATCCTCATAGGCAGATAAAGACATGTCTTCATATTCAGAAACCTCAGAATAGTCGGACTCTTGGTCAGTTAAAGCTGCTGGGGACAGGTCTCTCTTTCTTTTAGCAGGGGAAGGCTGGCTTCCATTAATCAGCATGATCAGGTCTCCTGCCATTTTAAGCATATGAGACTGTGGCAAGGAAGCAGGAGCTTGAGTTTGGGTCGTTGTTTTTTTAGGCATAGCTCATACTCTTGGCCTTAAAAACTCGGTAGTTTTAGAAAGAACTGAAGACGCGAAAGAAGTCATTGGTTTGTGTCGAACATCGGTAATGCAAAGAACTTCCTCAGAGGCCGGTGCCTGCACAGCAGCTCCGGACCCATCCAAGGTAGAGACATCCGCAGGTTCCGTAGTCAAAGAAGAGTCGCGCGGCATACTGGTCTCCGAACGGGTCTTGGTAGCGGCCTGCAAATCCACTGAAGCAGGCATCAGGGGCTGCGAAAGCGCCTCACTGAGTATCAGCAAACTGGCAACTAGCTTAACGGAAGTGTCGTCAGCAGTTTTGGACCTGTGCGGTCTGTCTCGGTCTTTATCCTTGCGTTTTTTCAGAAGATCAGTAGTCGGATGGCTTACCAAAGCCATTTCGGAATATGGAGATCAAGAACGAAAGTATTTAGCTACAATAAGGGCCCAACAATGAATAGTTCGGGCATTGAAAAGTACAAAACCAACAGCGAGGTACATCGTGCTCTGGGCCTAAACAGGTGACTAAGTAAGAATGGAAATCTCAGTGTGGTATTTGCTTTCCACAGGCGAGATAATTGTTAACTTTTCCTGACATCAGTTAGAGCAAGAAAAAAGGATCCTCAACGGGGTACTTAGCTTTAAAAGACTTCAGGATGATTCAGTTTCGGAAATGAAATCTCAGGTAGCGGCCAGCTGGCACTCGTGTGAACTGCTTGTGCTTCGGGCTCCTCGGCAAGAAAGACTGATGTAATGGCGTTGGCTGCCTGTTTTTACACCCTGGACGACCTGGCGTCAGTCCTTAAGCGCTGCAACTGATGCAGAAATACTAAATCTCTGGTATTCGGGCTGACTGAGGGCTACCTGCTGGCTGATAACCCAAGTGTGATGACTGCAACAGTGAAAGACGAAGAAAGTACAGTTGTGTACACTTACCATAAATGTAGATGTTCGAGTGTATTCACTGTTACAGTCATCACAATTGGTTATCTACCTGCAAGTAGCCCTCAGTCAGCCCAAAACCAGAGTCTTGGGATTTCTGCGTCAGATGCTGTCGCCACATCCATGACTACAGGGGTATAAAATATGCAGCCGATGCCATTACATCAGTTTTTCTTGCCCCAGATGTCAGGAGCCCCCAAAACAGGAAGCAATCAAATGGTGTGCAACACCTCCAGTAAAAAGTAAATACCATTTCCATAAGATACGGCCAAAAGAGAGGATAGGTAGAAAGTAAGAAAGACAGGGGGCTGGAGGGAGGGTAACCAGGACTGCAACAGTGAATACACTGGAACATCTACATTTATGGTAAGTGTACACAACTGTACTATGTTCTTCGTGTTTCACTGCTGCAGTAATCACACCTGGGTTGATTCCCAAAGCCGAGGAAGGTTGGAGGCAGTCAAGTAGTAGTAGGGCTGGCTAGCAAGCTTTGTAAGACTGCTGTGGCAAATCCAGCTCTGGATTTAGAAAAGATAGGCAAGTGGTAATGTTTGGTGAAGGTGTGAACAGAACTCCAGGTTGCAGCTTCCGGGATGTCCCTGGTAGGGACTCTACTGAGAAAAGCTGTAGAGGTTGCGGTAGCCCTAGTGGAATGAGGCCTGATCCCCTGTGGGGTAGGTTTTCCATGGTGTTTGTAGCAGAAATGGATGAGGTGTGCTATCCATTTATAAATGGTTTGCTTTGAAATGGCCTTTCCCTCTGCCCCTGTAGCAAAGCTGAGTAGCAGCTGGTCAGATTTTCTGAAAGGTTTAGTCATGTCAAGGTAGAACCTAAGCTATCTGTGCACGTCCAAGGAGTGCAGGATCCTTTCCCCTTTATTCTCAGGATTAGGAAAAAAGGTTGGTAAATGGATGGATTGGTTTAAAGCCACACTGGAAACCACCTTGGGCATAAAAGATGGGTTAGTCCTGAGGGAAACCCTGTCCGCATGGAAGATGATTAAGAGTTCCACTGCCATAAGGGCCTGTAACTCAGACACTCTTCTTACTGAAGTGATGGCTAGCAGTAAGGCCGTTTTCCAAGAGAGGAATTTTAACTCTGCTGAAGCAGCAAGCTTAGAAGTGGGAAGTGTGAGCTGCTCTAGTACAAAGAGAAGGTCCCAGGCAGGAGATGGAGCTCTCCTTGGAGGTGTTAAATTGTTAGCTCCTCTCAGGAACTATTTGATCAGAGGATGAGAGAAGAGGGGTGGCTCAGTATTGTAATGAGTTGATATGGCAGAGGCATGAATCTTAATGTGAAGGATAGGGTATCTACTTTCCAAGCTTGGCTGTGGGGAATTCTGGTGCAAAATTTGTTTAGTTGATGGTTTTGGAGGGATGCAAAGAGGTCCACCTCTGGTGTTTCCCACTTGTGTATTAGAAGTTTGAATGAGTTTGGTTCCAGTTTCCACTCGTGTGGGTCCATTCGATTTCTGCTTAAGTCATCTGCCAGTGAATTTTGTTTGCCTGGCAGGAATTGAGCTTGCAGGTGCACTTGGTTGCTCAAGGTTGTGTTCCACAGAGTCATGGCTAACCTACAGAATGGGTAGGAGTGAGTTCCCCCCTGCTTGTTTATGTACCACATAACTGTGGTGTTGCCTGTCTTTATCAGGAGTTGTCCTGGCAGGATAAGGTATTTGAAGGCTGTTGGTGCATTCTGTACAGCTAACCATTTCTTTTTGATTGATATGCAGGTGAACTTGTCTGGGCTCCATTTGCCTTGAATGCATTTGCCTGCCATATGAGCCCTCATGCATAGTCTGATGCGTCTGTTGTCAGAGTTTGGACGGTAGGGGGTTGTGAGAAAGGGAGTCCCTTGTTGTGGATGCAAGCCTCTGCCCACCAAAGGAACTCTGTCCTTAGGAAAGGAATGATAGGAATCACGGTTTCCAGGTCTTGAGAATGTTGACAACAGAGACTTTTTAAGTACCACTGAAGTTTCCTCATATGCAGTCTTGCATATGGAATCAGTGGAATACATGAGACCATGAACCCTAGGGCTTGGAGTATTTTTCTGGCAGATAGCTGGGTTTGGGTGGCCAGTAGTTTGAAATAAGTTGTCAAATAAACCTGCTTTTCTGGAGTGAGGAAAGCCATCTGGGAAGTTGTGTTCAAGCTTGCTCCCAGGAATACAACCTTTTGGCTGGGTATCAGATGCAATTTATTTTCGTTGATGGTATACCCCAGAGAAGTTGAGAGTCTCTTTACAAATGTCAGGTGGTGAAGCAACAAACTCCTGACTGTCTGCCTGAATCAGGCAATCGTCCAGTTATGAGTAAATTTAAATATTTCTCAGCCTGCAGTAAGCAATGGTTGGGGCCAGGCACTTTGTGAATACGCTGGGTGCAGTAGATAAGCCAAAGGGAAATGCAGAGAACTGATGGCGCATAGAGACTGCCCTGAAGCGTAGATATTTCCTGCAAGACTCCCTTATGGGGATGTGCAGATGAGCTTCTTTTAAGTCTAGGGTGACTAGCCAGGAGTCCTTGGCTCGCATAGGAAGGAGCTGCTGGAGTGTAAGCATTTTAAATTTTGGTACCACCAGGAAGGTGTTTAGAGTTGACAGATCCAGAACAGGGCACCAAGAATTCTCTTTGCTGGGCACCAGGAACAGCCTGGAGTAGAAACCCCGTCCCCTTTGCTCTGTTGGAACTGGTTGAATAGCCCTGATACGAAGAAGAGAAAGCACTTGCTTTTGGGCCTCTGTCCACTGGTTTGGAGGAGAGTGGAACTAGAATATGTATCCCTGGGATACAATGTTTAAGACCCATCGGTCCTGGGTAATATATTCAGTTTTTTGCATGCAGGGTGAGTTTTCCTCCTAGGGGTGCAAGAACTTGGGCACGGCTGGGAAGGATTAAGGACAAGTCATCGTGAACTTTTTCCATAAGGGGTGGCTTACCACTCCCAGTTTTTGAGAAGGGAGCACTCCATTGTTTAGATCTGTGCATACCCTGAGACTGCAGTCTTTGTGGTCTGTTGCCCCTGGGTTTGGGCTGAGAAGGTCTGGAAAAGACTATTTTTATGAAGGCCAATGCCTACTGAATCTAGGTGGCTGTACCTGTAAGAAATCTTTAACAGTTTGAATGGATTTAGTTTTTTACTCCTTCTTTTTAAGAAAAACTTCTGCTTTAGAGCCAAGCAAACATTCTTGGTTTAATGGTGCATCTAGTATTTTTGCCTTGAGATGGTCTGGCAAGATTTGTTCCTTCAGCTAAGCATGCCCTCTCAGAACAGACCCAGTGACAGCAGCCCTGCAAGATGCTTCTAAGGCATCAAAACCACACTGCAAAGTATGTTTAATAACTTGGTTTGCAGAATGCATTAAGTCTTGTAAGTCCTTATTTTCTACACAGTCAGGAATCAACAACATTTTTTGTTTAATTAGATCAATAATATGCTGCTGGTACTTCAACATGTAAAACTGGCAATTTAAAGCCCTGATGGCAAGAGTTGCAGAGGTATATACCTTTTTACCCCATCTGTCTAGAGCCCTAGAATCCCTGTCCAAAAGGGTAGGGTTTTTGGCTGTAGAGGCCTTAATACCTTTAGGTCCCTGGGAAATGGTCTCTGGATCTGCAGTGGGATTTGTAAAGAGAAATTTGTGATAGTCAGGTACTCTGTAGTATCTGTAAGGCTTTCTAGGAGCTGGTGATAAAGTATCAGGGGTAAGGTTGGATTCCATGAAGACATCATCCACAATATCCAGGACAGGGGGAATAGCTAGAGGCCAATGCTGAGGCAAGTCTAAAAATTCTCTGAGTCTCTTTTTGGACTGTGGGTAGTCCTGGCATTCTCAGTGGATATGCTCTCTTAGGGTATGCAAGATGTCACCGAAAGAAAAGTCCACTTGCGGGGGGGGGGGGGCACTGAGGCTGAGGGAATAGAATCCTCTCTATCAAGAGTCCTCATAAGTAGATAAGGGTATATCCTGGCAATCACAGAGGTCAGAGTCATCGGACTCATGGTCTGAAGAATCAGAAGGAAAGAATTGAGACAAAAATAGCCTGACGACGAATAGTTCGGGCGTTGAACAAGGCACAAAACTGACAGCGAGGGACGCTGTGGTCTGGGCCTAAACAGGTGACGCAGTAAGAATGAAAATCTCTGTGAGGCATTTGCTTTCTACAGACAAGACAATTAACTTTTTCTGACATCGGTTAGAGCAAGAAAAAAGGATCCCCAACAGGGTAGTTAGCTTTAGAAGACTTCAGGTTTGAAACTCGAAAAATGAAAATTTCAGGTAGCTGCCGACCAGCACTTGCTAACTGCTTCGGCTCCCACGCGGCAAGAAAACTGGATGTATTGGCGTCGGCTGCATGTTTTATATCCCTGACGACCTGACGTCATGGATGAGGAGACAGCATCAGACGTAGAAATCCCAAGACTCTGGTATTCGGGCCGACTGAGGGCTACCTGCAGGCAGACGACCCAAGTGTGATGACTGCAACAGTGAAACACGAACATCATCAGACTTATTGCTGAACTTCACTTTCCAGCCATGTTGTTTTCTCAGTGTCTTTTTTTTCCGGTTTCTTTCCCCACTGCCTATCAACCATCATCCCACCCATGACCCAGTCAGCCCAGTTAATCCTAATGGGCAAGAACGAGTCTCAGGTCGTCACCATCCAAACCAATTTGGTTTTCTATGGTCAAAATCACTTCTCCATTACAGTCTGAGCAAATCAAAATCCCACTGTGCAGGCCCTTTTCTACAAATATGCCTCTGAACATACTAAAATGCCTACTATTGCAGTATCCACCTTAGTATGGCTCTGCCCAAACCCTCCAACAACTTCAGATCAAGACCCAAGAAGCCTTTACATCCCTCGAAACCTGGCTAACAAACTCCCAGCTAATAAACTCCCAGCTAATACTAAGTCCTATAAAGACCCAATTTATGCTCTTTCATCCTTCCAAAGCAGCAGCACCTACTCCCCAGTTCTCTATTTCTGCATTAGATAACACCTCTATCTCCCCATCACACAAACCAAATTACTAGGAATCGTTATTGACATTAATATGAAATTTGACAAACACATAGCTCATACAATAACCAAAATCAACAAAAAACTAGGTACTCTTTACAGTTGTAAAAACTTCCTAACCAGCAACAGTAAAGTTAACCTAGCTCGTACCCATCTTCTCTCTACCTTACTGCATGCTTCTCCTGTCCTAATTAATCTAAACAAGAGCGATTTAAACATGCTGTCAGTATGCTACAACAAAATAGCAAAATTCGCCACAAACTCCTACCACATCCACCACTGTCAGGCCCTTAAACAGCTTTCCTGGCTTGAACTCCCCTAACACCTTAGCTCTAAATCAACTTATTTTAGCTCACCAAATAATGTACCAACCTGACAAAACTCCAGCCTTACAAGAACTGATCTTCCTCTACTCTAATAACAGAGAAAGTACAGTTTTGTACCTACCATAAATGTAGATGTTCGAGTGCTCATACAGCTGCAGTCATCAGGCGGATCCTCGGTCGGCCGAATTCCAAAGTCTAGGTCCGGCGTCGGTTGTCGTCGCTTCTTCCCTGACGTCAGTGCAGCAGGGGTAGGCAGCTGACGCCATTTTCTTCAGTTTTTCTTGCCCCAGATGTCAGGTGCCCCCAGAAGGAAGGCAAAACATATTATTATGCCAACATGCAATGTAGATAAATCAAAAACAGTAGTTGCAAGCAAATACGCCATAAAAGAATACCCCAAATAGGTTGTATGATAAAGGTGTTTGTCATAAGGCCTGTCCTAAGAGGGGATGGAGGGAGGGTAACCTGGACTGCAGCTGTATGAGCACTCGAACATCTACATTTATGGTAGGTACAAAACTGTACTATGTTCATCGTGCATACAGCTACAGTCATTACAGATGGGTAGAATCCCAAAGCTAAGTAAGGGTGGTAGGTACTAAGTGGAACTAGGAGGGGCTAGGATGCCCTGCAGGACTGCTGTGGCAAAGCCCGCTCTAGATTTTGAGTATAGTGGAAGGTGGTAGTGCTTGGAGAAAGTGTGCACTGAACTCCAAGTAGCTGCTTCCAAAATGTCCTTGGTAGGGACCCCCCTGAGGAAAGCTGCAGAGGTAGCTGTAGTCCTGGTGGAGTGGGATCTGATGTATACAGGCACAGATTTTCCATGAAATGAATAACAAAAGCGTATGCAGTGGGCTATCCATTTTGAAATTGTCTGTTTGGAAATGGCCTTTCCTTGAGCACCTGTAGCATAGGACACAGAGCTGCTCAGATTTCCTGAATGACTTTGTTCTGTCCAAGTAATAACGAAGTTGTCTGTGAATGTCCAAGGAATGTAGTAGTCTCACTCCTTTGTTCTGTGGATTTGGATAAAAGGTAGGTAAATGAATAGTCTGATTCAAAGCTACACTGGATACTACCTTTGGCATGAAGGTAGGGTTGGTTCGTAAGGAGACTCTGTCCTGATGGAAAATGATGAATGGTGGCACAGCCATGAGGGCCTGTAGCTCCGAAACCCTGCGTGCTGAGGTAATGGCCAGAAGGAAGGCTGTTTTCCACGACAAGTATTGTAACTCTGTTGAAGAAGCCGGCTCAAAGGGAGGCAGGGTCAGCTTTTCAAATACGAAGTTGAGGTCCCAAGCTGGGACTGGTGGTTTCCGTGGGGGTTTTATATTTTATGCCCCTCTGAGGAACTACCTTAATAGAGGATGTGAGAATAAAGGAGGATATGTATTGTATTGTGCAGAAATGGCTGAAGCGTGGATCTTGATGGAGGAGAAGGAAAGGCCACTGTTTAACATCTTGGCTAGGTACTGTAAAATTTGAGGTATATTTATTACCCAAGGATTCTGGCCCTTTTCTTGATTCCAGGAACAAAATAGTTTCCATTTGGCGGAGTAGGTTTTTCTAGTAGAGGGTCTTCTGGCCTCCAAGATGATATCCTGCACCTCCTTGGAGAGGAGAGTCTGTTGGGAAATTAAGGTATTCTCCATGCAGCTAGATTTAAGGTTTTGAGCTGGCTGTGAAGGGTTCTGTAGTTGTGCTGGGACAACAGAAGAGGAACTAGAGGCAGTATCCATGGTGTTGAGTGTGACAGACTCTTTAGGAGAGGATACCAGTGCTGTCGTGGCCAGTCTGGAGCAATGAGAATCATTTGTGGCGCCTCTGCTCTGGCTTTTAATAGAACTTTGGTCAGTAGCGGAAGAGGCGGGAAGGCATAGACTGTCAATGTTGTCCAATTGAAAGAGAGTGCGCCCACTTTCCAGGCCTGTGGATAATAGGTCCTTGAACAAAAATTTTTTCAACTGGTAATTTCTGTAGGTAGCAAATAGATCTATGTCTGGCTGTCCCCATGCCTGCGTTATGTTTGAGAAAACTTGAGGATGCAACTTCCATTCGTGTGGATCTGTCATATTTCTGCTTAGGTGGTCTGCCAGTGTGTTTTCCTTCCCTGGCAGGAATTGTGCCTGTAGTTGAATTTGCAATTCCAGTGCTGTGTTCCATAGGGTCATGGCTTGCCTGCACAGGGGGTATGAATGAGTTCCCCCCTGTTTGTTTATGTACCACATGACTGTGGTGTTGTCTGTCCTTATCAATAGCTGGCCTGGATGCAGTCGGTCTTTGAAGGTCATAAGAGCATTTTGCATGGCTAGCATCTCCTTTTGGTTGATGTGTAGGTGCTTCTCTTTTTGGGACCATTTTCCCTGAATGCACTGATCTGCCATGTGTGCTCCCCAGGCGTAGTCTGAGGCGTCCGTTGTGATGATTTGAGTTGCTTGAGGTAAACAGAAAGGGAGACCTGTGTTTCTTTGGCATGCTTGAGCCCACCACAAAAATTCCTTTTGAAGGCATGGAATGAGTGGTATAATTGTTTCCAAGCTGTGGCTGTGTTGAGACCATAAGTTTTTTAGGTACCATTGTAGTTTCCTCATATGCAGCTTTGCACATGGTATCAGTTGGATGCAAGATGCCATGAATCCCAGAGCCTGCAGGACTTTCCTTGCAGTTAAGTCTGGTTAAAGTTGCCATTTTGTTGAAGTATTGAGACAGTTGCCCTTGTTTGTCTGGCGTGAGGTAGGCCATCTGGGTGGTTGTATTTAAGATGGCACCCAGGAAAATTATCTGTTGAGAAGGTATTAGTTTTGATTTCTTTTTGTTCTCTGTGTATCCCAGGTAGTTTAACAGTTTTATTACAAACGCCAGATGCTGCAATAAAATGTCCTTGCTGTCCGCTTGGATCAGGCAATCATCCAGATATGGGTAGATTTGTATTCCTTGTTGTCTGCAGAAGGCAATTACTGATGCCAGGCATTTCGTAAACACTCTGGGCGCAGTAGATAAGCCAAAGGGCAATGCAGAGAATTGGTAATGGGTTGAACCTGCAAGAAATCTGAGGTATCTTCTGCGATCTTGTCTGATAGGGACATGCAGGTATGCCTCCTTGAGGTCCAACGTAACCAGCCAAGACTCCTTGCCCAGCATGGGAAGAAGCTGCTGTAATGTGAGCATCTTGACATCAGTCTGAGGCAAGAAAAGTTTCCCCAACGGGGTACTTAGCTTTAAAGAAGACTTCGGCTGAAATACTGTTCGTAAATCTCAGGAGCTGGCCGACCGGCACTTGCGAACTGCTTCTGCTTCGAGCACCGCACGGCAAGAAAGACTGGAGAAAATGGCGTCGGCTGCCTCTTTTATACCCCTGCCGCACTGACATCAGGGAAGAAGCGACGACAACCGACGCCGGACCTAGACTTTGGAATTCGGCCGACTGAGGACCTGCCTGACGGCAGGATAACCCATCTGTAATGACTGCAGCTGTATGCACGATGAACATCTTAGATCCACTAACAAGGCACTAATCGCAATCTCAAAAAGCCATTACAGCTCTGGTGACTCCCTGTATTCTAGCAACATTGCCAAGACTTGGAACTTCCTACCAGTACAAATTAGGGTGCAACATAATAAAACTATCTTCAAAAAACAGCTTATTTGCCACCTAAACAACTCCTGGACATGCAGTTGCCTACCACCTGGCTGACATATTCTAACTCCTTTCCCCTACCCACTATCCAACCTCTTTAAAACTCCCACAGATGCACTATATATTACCACACGTTACTTGTAACTGCCTAGCACCTGGCTGACATATTCTAACTCCTTTCCCCTACCCACTATCCAACCTCTTTAAAACTCCCACAGATGCACTATATATTACCACACGTTACTTGTAACTGCCTAGCACCTGGCTGATATATTCTAACTCCTTTCCCCTACTCACTAACCTCCTCTTTAAAACTCCCACAGATGCACTATATATTATCACATTACTTACCAACTCACTGTCGCTTACTCCCCACTGCCCATCTATACCCACTAACTCTCCCCTAGACTAAGCTGAAAAGCTTTCCCTTAAAATGTCAATGCACCTCATATGAACTTGCCTATAATCTCCTCCTTTTTCACTTTTTCCTTTCTTGTCTCATCTTCAGTACATCTTCAAGATTATCTCTACTAAACATTCTGTATGAACAACAGTCAAATGTTACCACCTGTATACTTTTAACTGTATGTCTAAACCACTATGCTTATATAAATATTTTATGCAATCATATGTCATTGTCTGCTATATTTTTATAACTGAATGTGCAAATACCTTATGTACAGTATGTTAACAACTATTCTGGAGCTTTTCTCCCCGGGCTTCTGCTGAAAATGGACAGCTCTGTCCAGTCAAACCTTCCTGGTAAACAAATGTAAAATAAATAAATAAATCCATCGACCTGTGACTGTTCGTTCCTGGACTTCACATTGTATTTGTTGGACAAAGCTTCAGTTGGATGTCAGTCCTGCAACAGGTCAATTTAACATTCCCTAGGATGGACAAATTGGTGTCAGGTGGACACTCGCACATTCCCCAAATTCTGCTGCTAGAACTCAGGCCACAAACTGCTGCTGGTTTATGTGGTTCACAATTAAGGCTTTACTTCCCATGCCACACAGCTCTAATTCCTGCAATTCTGTTTACTAAAAATGCAAATACTAGGATGCTAATTATTTTCTTTCTCTGTGACTACACTACCCTGCATTGATCCATTCACTGTAAGCAAACTCCTTCTCTCCCCCTCCTTTGTTCTAACCAAAGATAGACAATACACTATTCAGGTGTAGCTCACTGCTACATTCATCCAGCCATGGAAGCTGTCACAAGCATCAATTAAGCCCCCATTCTACAAAACCCCAGTAACTCCACACAATCAAATCAACTATCCTTCATAAAGGAGTCACAAGAGGGCAACAGCTCCAGTACGTATTAATGCCCATCCCTCCAGGCATGTCTAAAGGTCAGTTCCCTGTGCACTCTCCTATTAACCTGGTGAACATGGGCATCCTAAGGCAATGTAGCAACGGCCTCATGTACATTGACAACCCTCTCCCCTTACCTCCCAACACTCAGACTTGGGAGAGATGCACTTATATATCCAAAATGGAAGCCACGCACTCTCCAGTCAAGACTGGAATAGCTGGTCAAGAGGAGAAGGTCAACACTTGCACCACACCACATGGAACACACAGCCCTCCAGAACACAAACCAGCACTGCCTTCACATAAAAAAACAAACCATACACCCACCATCGAGGAGGATCTCAATAAAAACTACCCAAACAGCAGAGACCTCCAAGACAGAAACGCACTCAACCACCACAACACAACACTAATCACGAGACACAACTCTCTTAAACAGCTTGCCACTCAACCAAAGCCCCTAAGGAAAAACAGCATGCCCAACACACCAGTCACAGGTGACTCGATAACGAGGCACACTGATGTCCCACTCACAAGGTTGAATAAGGAGAAAGTAACAGTCAGCTGCCTGTCAGGCGCCAGGATCCACCACATAATGCACGCACTCAGGTCCCTCAACAACAGGTACAAATATGACTCTGTCATTGTACATGTGGGTGTGAATGACCCGAGACGTACCTCCCTGGACTACATGAAAATAGACGTGGAGGAGCTCTTGGATTATGTAGCCCAGGCGGGTATGACCCTAGTCTTGAGCCACATCCTACCATTACCCAGAATGATACCACAGTACAAGCAGAAAATTATTGATTTCAACAATGTGCTAAGTTTCTGGTGTCATTCTAAGGGGATCCAGTATCTGTCTGCCTGGGATGACATGATTGACAGACTTCGATGCTTTGCCAGAGATGGCCTGCATCTGTCACCCCTGGGCTTCCAGACACTGGCCAAGGCTCATGCCACCCCTTCTTCTTTCGGCTTTTCCAGGTTAGGGGTTGCCACAGCGGATCACCTGTTTGCTCATGATTGGCAGTGGAGTTTTACAATGTCGAGTTGCCTGCCCGGCACCCAACCTGCCACAGAAGGCACACACACCCATACACTCATGCCTAGGGCCAATTTAGGGTGTCCAATCCATCTTTGGGATGTGGGAGGAAACCCACACGACCACAGGGAGGACATGCAGACTCCACACAGAAGGCACCCCAGTCGAGGATCGAACCAGAGAACCTCTTGCTGTGAGGCGGCAACGCTAACCGCTGCCCCAGTGTGATACTACCCCTGATCTTCAGTATAGTAATGTCATTGCTGTGCAACTGCTTCTACACTGTTTTTGCTTTATGAATCATGGACAGACAGTCATGCATTGTTAATGTGCTCATTTGTAGTCAGGCAGCAGATCAGTTTGTTTTCTTTGCTCTGTAATAAAATACAAACTAGGCTGTGGTACCCGACACTCTGCATCAGACAAACAGCATTTATCTTGTAAAGCCCTGCCAGCTCTGCCACTAGACACTAGCTCTCTGCATCGTGTCGGCTGTCTGTTGAAATTCAAGGGCTGTAATTACAATATTCAGGAGCAGACCTAAAAGCACAAATGCCACCCCCTACAGCGCCTTTTTTAGGCGGTGTTCCAAAGACCAAATTACCACCGCAACAGCTACAAACAAATGCAATCTGAGGGTCATGCTGCTCAATGCTATTAGTCTAAAGCTCAAAATGAACTCGCTCGAAGCACTCCTTAAAATGGAGAACAACATTTGTGCCGTAACAGAGACCTGATTCAAGGCAGCAGAAAGCACCCCTGCACTACTAGGCTATAACTCATTCCACACCTTTCGGCCTCAGAAATTGGACCGAAGCTTCAAAGGTGGTGTTTCCACATTCATAAAGGATGCGCACACCTCCAGACTAGTAGCCCAACATAACTCATCTGAGATACTTTAGGTGCAGCTAACATTGGGTAAGACAGTAATTCAGGTTGTAGCCTGCAATAGGTCCCCAACCACGTCCCAAGACTCTCACTCCATGTTCCTAAGCACCCTGGAGAATATTGGTATCCAACCTAACACTCTCATACTGGGCGACTTCAACTACTCCTCCACTAACTTGGAAAAAGTACAGTTTTGTACCTACCATAAATGTAGATGTCCGATAGGAATGCATCTGCAGTCCTTACAAATGGGTTGTCCTGTCATCAGGCAGCCCTTCGGTCGGCCGGATTCCAAAGTCTGAGTCTGGCTTCGGCTGGTGTCGCGCTTCACCCGACGTCATAGCTGCAGTTCTTCGGGTATAAAGGCATCAGCCGATGCCATTTTCCTCAGTGTTTCTTGCCCCAGATGCCAGGTGCCCTCTTGGATGGCTAAATTTGGATAAATGCCAATGTTTCCAAATAGTAGAGAGCAAACACATAAAATAAGCATGTATGTACATATATACAAACAAATACACCATAATAGATCCCCCCCAAGCTAGCTGAAGTATGGCAAATACCCTAGGAGTACCACAGAGGGGAAGGTGGGTGGGTAATCCTGACTGCAGATGCATTCCTATCGGACATCTAAATTTATATTAGGTACAAAACTGTACTATGTCCTTCAAGGATGCATCTGCAGTCCTTACAAATGGGTAGAATACCATAGCTAAACTAGGGGAGGAGGAAAAAAAGAGAGATTATGGTGTAGTTAGGATCCCTTGCAAAACAGCAGTGGCAAAACCTGCTTGGGATCTAGAGTATAAAGGTAAGTTTTAATGCTTGGCAAATGTATGCACAGAGGTCCAAGTAGCAGCCTCTATAATGTCCTTGGTAGCCACTCCTCGTAAGAAAGCTGTGGTAGTGGCTGTAGCCCTTGTGGAGTGAGGCCTGATGTTCTCTGGAGTATTCTTTCCATGGTAGGAGTAACAAAATCTAATGCAATTTCCTATCCATTTGGAGATTGTCTGTTTTGAAATTGGTTTTCCTTCCTTTCCTGTTGCATATGCTATCAGAAGCTGGTCAGTTTTTCTATTGGACTTGCTCCTGTCCAGGTAGTAGCGTAATTGTCTATGTACATCCAAGGTATGCAACAGTCTTTCTCCCCTGTTCTGTGGGTTGGGGAAGAATGTAGGTAGGTGGATAGCCTGATTTAAAGACACTCTGGATACCACCTTAGGCATAAATGTAGGATTTGTTCTCATGGACACTCTATCTTTATGGAAGATCAGGAAGGGTTGCACTGCCATTAATGCCTGTAGTTCAGAGACCCTTCTTGCTGAGGTGATTGCCAGCAGGAAAGCAGTCTTCCAGGATAAGTATTGTAATTCTGCTGTTGCTGCTGGTTCGAAAGGGGGAAGTGTCAATTTTTCTAACACAAAGTTCAAGTCCCATGCTGGCAATGGTGGTTTCCTGGGAGGTTTTACATTTTTAATTCCTCTCAGAAACTGCCTGAGCAGAGGATGTGAGAAGACAGGAGGATCCAAGCTGTATTCTGCTGAAATAGCTGATGCATGTATCTTGATGGAAGAATAGGACAGGCCTGTATGGAAGAGCTCTGCCAAGTACTCCAGGATGTTGGCTATGTTTACCAGTGCCACATCTTCTCCCTTTGCAGTACTCCAAATGAGATATCTTTTCCATTTTGCTGCATAATTCTTTCTTGTGGAAGGTCTACGAGCCTCAAGGATTATGTCTTTAACCCTTTGGGATAAATTTGGGTTAATTGTTCTTATGTAATGTTCCAGGCAATTAGCTGCAGAGTTTTCAGGTTTGGATGCAGGATGTTGTAGTTGTTCTGTGTTAACAGCAATGGGATCAGGGGTAGTGCCCATATTTGTTCCCGAGACATGCTCCTCAGTAATGGGTACCAATGTTGCCTTGGCCAGTCTGGAGCTATCAGAATGATCCTTGGACGTTCCTCTTTGATCTTCAAGAGCACCTTGTGCATCAAAGGAAGTGGAGGGAATGCATATGCTGTCAGGTTTTTCCAACTGAAAGATAGGGAGTCCACCTTCCAAGCAAGTGGGTGGTACGTCCTTGTGGAGAATTTCTTTAGCTGGTGATTGAGTGGGGATGCAAATAAGTCTATTTGTGGTAATCCCCATTCTCTTGTGATGGCTTTGAAGATGTCCGGATGCAGCATCCATTCGTGGGCATCCATGGTAGTTCTGCTTAATATGTCTGCTAGAATGTTTTCTTTTCCCGGTACAAAAATTGCTTGTAACTGAATGTTGTAGCTCAGAGCCACATCCCATAGGTCCAGTGCCAGCCGGCATAGAGGGTATGAATGTGTGCCTCCCTGTTTGTTGATGTACCACATAACTGTGGTGTTGTCTGTCCTTATCATCAACTGACCTTCTTGGAGAAATGGTCTGAATGACTGGATTGCCAATTTTACTGCCAGCATTTCCTTTAGATTTATGTGCAGGCGCAGCTGGTCTTGAGTCCATAAGCCTTGTATGCACTTGTCCAGCATGTGTGCCCCCCAACCGAGGTCTGAGGCGTCTGTCATGATGGTTTGGCTTGGTTGACTGTTGCAGAAGGGCAATCCTGTGTTTGATTGACAGGCCTGAGCCCACCATAGGAACTCTTGCTTCAGGCATGGAATTATTGGAATTTTGGTTTCTAGGCTGTGCTTGTGTTGAGACCACAAATTCTTTAGGTACCACTGTAGCTTTCTCATATGCAGTCTGGCATGAGGGACCAGAATTATGCAGGATGCCATGAAGCCTAGGGCTTGCAGTACTTTTCTTGCAGTTAGATGGTTCTGCTTTGTTAATGCCAAGAAGTAGAGAGGTAGTTGATCTTTCTTTTCTGCAGTTAGGAATGCCATTTGTTTTGATGTGTCCAGCTCTGCACCCAGAAAGGTTATTCTTTGGGATGGAATCAGCCTTGACTTTTTTATATTGACTGTATATCCCAGGGCTTGCAGCAGGTAAATGACTCTTTGTAAGTCTTCTGTTAGCTTGCTTTTGTTGTCCGCTTGTATCAGGCAGTCGTCCAGGTAGGGGTAAATTTGGATTCCCTGAAGTCTGCAATGAGCAATTACTGATGCCAGGCATTTCGTGAACACTCTGGGCGCAGTAGATAAGCTAAAGGGCAATGCTGAGAATTGATAATGCTCTGATCCTGCAAGAAATCTGAGGTATCTTCTGCAATTTGGTCGTATGGGGACGTGCAGGTATGCCTCCTTGAGATTTAGAGTTACCAGCCAAGACTCCTTGCCCAGCATGGGAAGAAGCTGCTGTAGGGTCAGCATTTTGAATTTTGGAACAATGAGGAATGTGTTTAAAGCGGACAGGTCGAGAATAGGCCTCCATTTGCTCTCTTTTCTTGGTACCAGGAAGAGTCTGGAGTAAAATCCCTTTCCTTGTTCCATAGATGGTACCTTTTCCACAGCTCTCATTCTTAATAATTGAGATATTTGCTTTAGAGCTTCTGCCCTTTGAGTAGGTGGTAGGTTTGGCATTCCTCTCTTTCCTGGAAGAGTATGGAAATGGAACCTATAACCTTGGTCTATAGTTTGCAAAATCCATTTTTCCCTTGTGATGCAATGCCAGTTCTTTGAAAATAAGGTTAGCTTTCCGCCTAAGGGTGCTTCCAGTTGTTCCCTGGTAGGCGGTGCCACAGCCAAGTCACTGTGATTGTGTTGTTGTAGTGGTGGTGGCTGCGTCTGTGCCTCGCTGGTTGTTACCCTGCCACTGGCGTCCCCTGTAGGCACCCCTGGATTGGTTTCTGCCTCTTGAACGCCTATTCCTGCCTCTCTGTGTCTTAGAGGAGCTCGGAAAGGACCAATTCTTGGAGGGCCAGTTCCTGCTAAACCTTGGAGGTTGAACCTGTAAGAAATCATTCACTGTTTGTACAGATTTCGCCTTCTCTTCCATCTTTTCAGTACCTGCTGTGCAGGAGAACCAAATAAATTGACTTTGTCCATGGGTGCATCTAAAAGCTTTGATTTGACATGGTCTGGTAATGCCTGCTCTTTCAACCATGCATGCCTCCTGATAACTGTGCCAGTCATGGCTGATCTAAAGGAAGCCTCCAGTGCATCATAGCCACATTTTAAAGAATGGTTACTAACCTGCTGTATGTTATGTACCATTTCCTGAACATACTTCTTATCTAAAGATTCTTCAGAGGACAGTTTTTTAGTTAACTGGTCTAGCATAAACTCTTGATATTGAATCATATGAAATTGACAGTTCAAAGCCCTAGCGGACAGAGTAGCAGAAGTGTAAACTTTTTTACCCCATCTCTCTAAGGACCTGGATTCCCTTTCAGAGGGGAGGGGTTTTAGCAGATGTAGTTGCTACAGCCTTAGGCCCCTGGGAGATAGTCTCTGGATCTGCAAAAGGAGCCTTGTATAAATGGTGATGAGTGTCCGGGACCCTGTAGAACCTATCGGGCTTAGCAGGGGCCGGAGGTAATGAATCAGGGGCAGTGCAAGCATCATTAAATGCATCATCTACAACAGAAAGAACTGGAGGTATAGCTAAAGGCCTATGCTGTGGCAAATGTAAAAAGGTTCTAAGCCTTTTTCTGGAGTCTGAGAAATCTTGGCCCTGCCACTGAAATTGTTCCCTCATAGCATGCAAGGTTTCCCCAAAGGAAAATTCCTCAGGTGGAGAGGCTGAAGGAATGGACTCTTCAGCATCAGAGTCTTCGTAAGGGGAATAAGGAGCCTCAGGAGGGTCTGTATGTTCTGAGTCATCAGAGGAATCATCTGTGGATACTGGCTCTGGGGGCTCTGCTCTGGGCCTCTTCTCTGGAGGTGGATGAGTGGTCCTGTCTGGATGAGGCTGGGATCCACGGATTAAAGAAATGAGATCCTCTGCCAAAGAAAGCATATGGGAACTGGAGCTGGGCCTGTGAGAGGGGGGCTTAACAGGCACAGGTTTTGAAGCTTTTGCTGCTTTAGCCCTGGCAAAGGCCTTAATAGACATGGCTGCAGGAGGCCTAGCAGCTCCACGTGCAGGGGTTGAAATATCCAGGGGAATAGTGTCTGATAATTCCTGAGAAACCGCAACTGCAGGTTGGATTTCAGAAGCCGATTCCACCAGGTTAGAAGAGGCCTCGGTAGAAGGCATGTTTTCGGCTGGGGGAAGAACCGCTTGCTCGGTTTCAGGCGAAACCGAGACACTCGTGGTTGGCTTAACCGCGGTTTCGGCCGAAACCGCGGACCGCGAGTGTCGGTCCTTTTCCCTGCGTTTTTTGGTTATTTGTGAAGTCGGAGGATCCGACGGCATAATATAAGCAAAATCTGAGCCGAAAAACTGCTCTGCAAATTCCGACCGACGTCTAAGCGCCCGTCGGTTAAAAGAAGCACAGGCTAGACAAGCTGCTACGTCGTGATCTGGGCCTAAACAAGGTAAGCAGTAAGAGTGGAAATCTTTATGAGGTATTTGTTTCCCACAAGTTAAACAGTTATTCACTTTTTCTGACATCGGCTGAGGCAAGAAAGAGTCCCCAACGGGGTACTTAGCTTTTTAGAAGTCCTCGAAGTAATATTCGATAGTAGTAATCTCTGGATCTGACCGACCGGCACTTGCGAACAGCTTCTGCTTCGGGCGCCACGCGGCAAGAAAGACTGGGGAAAATGGCGTTGGCTGATGCCTTTATACCCGAAGAACTGCAGCTATGACGTCGGGTGAAGCGCGACACCAGCCGAAGCCAGACCCAGACTTTGGAATCCGGCCGACCGAAGGGCTGCCTGACGACAGGACAACCCATTTGTAAGGACTGCAGATGCATCCTTGAAGGACATCTACTCATGTACCAATACACTTGCCCAACGTTTCCTAGAATTCATTAATTCCAATGCCCTGGGCCAGCTTGTTCTTATCCCCACTAGAGATAGCAACATCCTTGACCTGGTCATTACTAACATGGGCGACCGTTGCTCTACACCAATAGTCAACTCCTCCTCCCTGGTTAGATCCGACCACAAACTAATTGGAAATCCACAGGACCCCCCCCCCCCCCCCGCAAAGGTAATCACCATGAAAAACTTCTCCAAAGCTAACTTTGGGCTCCTAAAAACACAGGTGGCTAACTTCACGGCACCCATGCAAATGGAGATTAGTTGCATGACCGCCGAATTATACACCAATGCACTGTACGAACACTTACACAAATGCATGGATCTCGCAATACCCAACAGAACCAAGACGCTCTCCTCCAAAAAAAGGAAGCCAATATGGTAGTCCCCTACCATAAACAAACTCTACAACAGAAGGAGGAAACTGATGAGGAATAAGGTAAAGTCGCAAGACTGGAAAAACTCCCTTATCTGCCTCAACAAAAGTTGAGATCCCTCATTAAATCGTCTAAAGCTAGCTATGTAAACAGAATTGCAGCAGATAGTAAAGAAAACCACAAGGCCTTCTATAGTTATGTAAAGAATCTCCATGGCAATACCCAGATTTGCTCTGAGCTATTGCACAATGGTACCTCCTATACTTAGCCAACAGATATTGCCAATATACTGGCAGACAGATTCAGTGTCAACTTTACCCCCCACGGGACCAGTCACAATACCAGTAGATTAGCAGACACCCAGTATTATTGCTGCACAGGTTAAAACAGCACTGTCCAAGGCCAAGAATACAGCTTCTATGGGACCTGACAATATCCCTGGTGAACTACAGCGTGAACTGGCATCTCACCTGTGTGCCCTGTTCAATCACAGCCTCACCCTCAGGCTTTGTCCCTAGCAAATGGCGCACTGCTACAGTTATCCCTCTCCACAAAGGAGGAGCGACTACAGACCCTGGGAACTATCACCCCATTAGCCTGACGAGTCTGATATGCAAAGCTATGGAACGCATCATCATGGACCTAATAAACAAGGATATGGGGAATATCCAAACTCTGGATCTCACAAAGTTTGTTTTTTTTGAAGGGTAGATCATGCTTGCTCAACTTGGTCAACTTCTTTGAGTCAGTCACCGGAGCTGTGGCTGAAGGCAAGGTGGTTCATACAACCTACCTTGATCTGGCCAAGGCCTTTGATACCATTCTCCACTCAGGAATCATAGAAAAACTCACTAAGCTAGGCATCAACCCCTATATCACTAAGTGGGTTGCAAACTGGCTCACAGGTAGAACCCGCAGTGTGAAAGTAGCTGACTCCAAGTCAGACTGCCGACCAGTCATGAGTGGAGTCCTACAGGGTTCGGTCCTGGGTCCTCTCCTGTTTGGTATCTACTTCACTGAAGTCCTGGCCAACACAAAGGGACTCTGGCTGACAAAGTTCGCAGATGATTGCAAGTTGGGAGCTATTATTACCTCCCCGAGTGATGTTGACATACTACAGAAAGGCGTCACTGAGACCAACAACTGGTATCAGAACCATAGCCTTAACCTCAATGCCAAAAAATGTGTTGTCATCCCCTTTGGGAAAAACCCGGTTCACATGAATTACCACATCGATGGTAGTCCATTGAACACAGAAGGCATTATAAGAGATCTGGGAACACAGGTTGACAGCAATCTCTCTTTTGACCACCACATTGCCACTCTGGTTAGAAAGTTCTTCTATGTGGCACATCTCATTACTAAGGGTTTTGCTTCCAGGAAGAAAGAGGTCATCGTCTCCCTCTACTCTTACCCTCATTAGACCAATCATGGAGTACAATGCCCCATTTGGCATGTACCTCACTAAACACCTGCAACAACTGGAGGGGCTGCAAAAGAACCTCACAAAGAGAATCCTAGGCCTTAAACATTTGTCCTATATGGACAGACTAAAACTCCAACTATTCTCTGTTTCATATCGCCTACTTAGAGGCGATCTCTGCTCGACTGACAAAGCCATGTCTAACCCAGCTCTATTAGAAATGCTACATCTAAAGAAATCCCAATCCCTCCGCACCACAAACTCCAGAGACCTCAACCTTATTACCACAATCAAAAGAACATGTTGGAGGGACAGGTTTATAACCCAGAGACTGCCCATGCTATGGAATGGACTTCACATACATGTCAAGCAGAGCACCTCACTAACCCTCTTCAAGACAGATCTTGATGAGTGGATGGGGAACATAAAATTCACCCCAGGGAACACTCCAGTGGCTTTACTCGACAGATGCACTGGGAACTAAGGTTAGGTGGCACAATGCCAGGTTAATCCTATGGGCTAAGCTTGTAAAGGCCCCTGGACCATTAGCCTAGTACACACCTATGAACCTAAGTAATGGGATGGGTTCACACCAACAAGAACAGGGAACTCCAAAGTGAGAACACAAAGTACTAGTAGGTGACTAAATCATCAAAGCCAGCAAGAAAAATTCAGTTTGCCTCCTCATTTTACCTCTGGACACAAGAAATGCAATATTACATCAACACCATTCCCAATCTCCCTCTTAAGCCAGTCAGTGTTTGAGTCTTTGACTGTCAAATGCGAAACTACTTCAGTATCTTACGAACTTCCTCAAAAGCTACACAGTCTACCTACACAACCGGTAAGCTACCCACCAATACAAAACAGCAGCAATTTGGGATGCTCTAACAATGTACATGAGCTTCAGAACTGTTATCGCACAAACAGATAGTAGCAAACTGAAAGGCTACTGGATGGGACAGAAACCTGTGACATGAACTGGAAATCAGCAATCTGAAATTAAGCAGAAAGTGGCTGTTAAAGGGAAAATAACACAATAAAAGTCAGTAAGCAATGAAGAGAAGGAGTGTGTGTGTGTGTGTGTGTGTGTGTGTGTGTGTGTGTGTGTGTGTGTGTGTGTGTGTGTGTATGTGTGTAGGGGAATCAGATAGTTATGAAGCTGGTCAGTTGTTTCCTTGACAAGAAGCAACCCATCTACCCTAAAGGCTACTGCAGCAGTGGGAATGATGATCATCAGTCTAATGTGCATCACAAAATGTCAAAAAGCTATCAGATGCTGTACTCTGGTTTGATTCAGTTGTATTTCTGTTTGCGTACTGTGCAAGTCGTAACCAAACTCTTTTCTAAACTACCTATATAATCCATACTTTCTTTTCCTTCCACCTTTATTTGACAGACTAACAATGTTTGTTTTCATTTTATTAAGTATGCCAACCAAATTATTACAACCATAAATAATGTATATGTAATGTTTAAACTTTTGCTGTTTTTGTATTGTTTTGTGTATGCTGTTTTTTTTTTTACTTTTAAACTCAATATTCCTTACTGCCATATTATTACACTGTTAAGATACTGCTCACGGAGCCCTTCTGTCTGGGTTTCATTTGAAAAGGTACATACAGAGATGTACTAAACTAGCTGAGTCCTAGCTGTTGTAGCCAACAAGCTCTCAGCTGGGAATATGAGCCTCTTGAAGCTTACATGCTTGAACTCAAACGTGCTCAGGCAAAGTACAACCACCAAGCAGAGACTGTGGACTTGCCAGCTTCCACTCAAACACACATTCAAGTTAAGGCAAGTGCCACAGCTGTGTGGACTAAGGGAGGATGTAAGAGCAGAGTAGGGTTAGACAGTAACTGGGAGGGAAGTTTAAGTTTGGGGAAATTAGGGTTAGGGAGCAAAAGGGAGAGAATTATGGTTAAGGAGTGACTGGAAAATTAGTTTAAGTTTGTGTTGGGGACTGGGAGCAAGATTTAGGGTTCAGACTTAGGGTTCTGGAAGGGCTATATAGTTTTCTTGTGTCAGGCTGTGAACAGGCTGTGAAAGAGTTATATAATCTACTAGGACTAGGCTAGTGGAAGATAGAGCACTTGATTTCTACAGCAAGTCAGCCACAAGCTAATAGCATGCAGGCACTTGTAGTATACCCACCTTCAGCCCAATTGGACTGTCCTGGGAAAGAAAAGTCAGTCACTTAATCAGATCAATGTCCCCCAGTGGTCCTTAAAGAGACAGTCACATCAACTGGACTTCACCATTTGGTAAACACACAAATGAAAAAAAAGTCACAAATCACAATACTATCAAAGATATCTATGCATGTAAAGGGACATTTTTTGCAAAAATATACATAAATGAATGCCTAGCAACAGTGTGACATTGGTCCCTGTAAGAAAAATAAACTTTACTGTAAACTCAGCAAGGCAGAGAAGGGCTAAAGTGTCATACACTACATCACAATCTAAACATTTGAGCCTGTAGTGCTTTGGCTGGCTGTTATCAAATGGTTTGCTCATTATTGTGGAAGGCAGGCTAAAAATTCCAAGCTCATTTCTTCGGCTTTCAGCATAAAACTCAATACATTTGAGCATGGTGTCAGGATTACACTGGTTTACTACTTCAAAGTCATCTTCAGAAGCCATCACCTCAGCAGACAGCTACCCAAGTTCAGAGCTCTGAAAGAAATGGTAGCAGAAGTCTAAACCCTTTTCCCCAAATGTATTGTCTCTTCTACTCTTCCTGCAACTAGGAATAGTGTTCTTGGATGGAGCAAAAGTTGCTTCTTTGCTGGAATCAAAAGACATCACATATGGATAAAACAAAGGATACCTGCAAAGGGACTTATGTGAATCTCTGACTCTGTAGAAGCAGTATGCTTTCCTAGGAGAATGGGTAGAATATCTGGCTCCAAAAATGCATTCATGGATACATCCTTTGGGACATCCACAATTAGTGCTTTATGCTCAGGCAGGCTCACAAAAACTCTGTACCTACGCTGGGCCGCTGAGAATTCTTCAGTGTCCCACTGAAACACCTCTTTCATCATATGAAGGGTGTCCACAAAGGACAAACCTCCCAGTGAAGCAAGAGAGGAAAGGGTGTCCACAATCTTCAACAGAGGGGATGTGGCTCACAAAAGCCAGTTCATCTGCATCTGAATCCTAAACTTGAGGTTCTAACCCTTCACTTTTCTGAAGGTACTGCAGACACTTCTGGTATTTCTAAATCTGTCTTTTGAGATTTCAAAAAGGACACGAAAACCTCATCCGCTTTTGCATGTTGGTCAGAAATTTGGGAGTGAAGGCTGCTAAGGCACTGCCTGATCTAGACTTTAAGTACAACTGTCTTTGAAGCCTCAGGTAGGAGGCAGAGAGTGGGACCTCCACCAAATTTCCAGGAACTTCCTTGAGAACCACAACCCTGGGTATCCTGCTGATTAAAGTTCATGAAATTAGTATTGTTTCAATTTTTGATGTTGGCTAGAAATGCTCTTCGCAGCACTCACAATGTGCCCAGTAATGACACCTCCTGCAATTCATATCGAGTTACATGTATGGGTAACATACTCAAGTGCGACTGTAAATTCTTTTTTATAAGACCCCTTTGTTCCTACTACTACTACTGGGACCTGTCTGGGTATCCTACTTCCACACTGCCTTAGTTTCTGCCTGCAAATCCTGGTATTTTATGACTTTGTCTCTCTCTGTACATAGGACACTGTAGTCACTGGGTGTAGCAATTTCAATGATGAATGCTATTTTCGTCTTCTTTTCCTGGACTACTACACCTGTTTTTTCTGCATCTATTTTTTGAACTGTTGGTAACGGATGATCCTATGTGATATAAACTTCATTATTTTCTATGATGCTGTCTCTCTCATGCTTCCAGTGTTTTTCAGCTACCTCAATATTATAATGTTTGAACAATCCCCAGTGCAACAGTCTTGCCACACATTTATGCATTTCATTATACAGTCCTTCCAACATTAGTATATCACAACCAGCAACAAGATGTGCGATAGTTTCCAATTCTGTTTTACAAAACCTACACTTGTGCATTTCTTCCATATGTTCAGTAGACTTTGTAAACCAACGTGTATATACTCCACTATTTTGAGCCACTAATATTAAACTTTCATCTTTTGGTTTGAATTCACCTCTCCTCAACCATTCCTGAATTCGATCCTGACCAACATGAGGTTATTCAAAGAATTTTCTATACTTGCAACTATATTTATGCATTTTCCACATTTCTTGCCTTCTCATCTGATCCTTCACCTCACATTATTTCTTTTGTTTCTTGGAACATTCAGTTGTTTCCCGATTTTTATCTACTTCTGGTTAGATTTCTATTCCAGCTTGCCATCAATTTGCTTCTGCTAAACTAAGCAGGTAGGTTATCTTAAGACTTATTCTCCCCAAATTTCAAAACTTTCTCTACTTTTGGGTCTTGTGAGGTCAGCAGATATGTAAGCAGCCCCACTATTACATATCTATATGGATCTAGGACTTTTGAACGAAAGCTCAAAAGCCCGAATCCATTACCACTGAACACACTTTAACGAAAGTGCTTTCATCGAAAAAGCGTTTTCGTTAATGTTAAAAAAAAAAAAAAAAAACTACTTGAATGCAGGGGGGGCAAGCCCCCCCCCCCGCACCCCCCTACTTTAATATTCCCACTCCAAGGTTGTACTACAGTGGGGAAAAGGGAATTTTCCCTTACAGCACCGTAGTACGACCGGAACAACAAGCATACTTATGCAAAAGTGCTGCTTCGGTGGACAGCACTTTCGCGCAAGTATGCTCACCAAATTGGGATTCGGGGAAAGATGCAGTTGAGCATCTCTACGGATCCCATCTATACATGTATGTAATCAATTTCGAGAAGACCCATACCTCCTTCAGAACAGGGAATATACAACCTTGGTATGCACCATTTTTTTATAAATCATTTGAAAAGCATGAAGCATCCTTCTTTTTTTCTTGTCTAACCCATCAAACACCTTTTGGGGCCAGTCAATCAATCCAAAACTGTAAGTTAGGTCAGGAAGAACAAACTGGTTTATAGCTTGGACTTTGTTCCTAGATATCATTGTTGTTTTCAGTATTAATTTATGTCTTCTAAAATATTGCTAAGTTTTATTTGCATTTATTCATGTTTTATTGTTGACCCTTCATCAATTCCCAAATATTTATAAACTCCCTCTGGCTCAAGTTCTTTTACATCATATTCCCGTCCCAAATTGATGATTTCTTGGTACTGCAGCTTTCTTGCTTTAAAGGTTGCTTTTGCAAATTTATCAAGACCAAATGGCATTCTTATATCATCTGAAAAAGTTTTGAATACTTGCAGTTGTGCTTTCAGTTCTTCATCTGATGAGCTATACAGTTTTAAATCATATACAAAAAGAAGGTGAGAAGTCTTTACACTTTGTTGTTTTCTGGGAGCAAAATTGTAGCCATGACCTAAACTGCTAAACAAATAACTTAATGGGTCAAGAGCAAAACAAAAGAGCAGCGGTGACAGAGAGTCCCCCTGGAATATCTCCCTTTGAATTTCTGTCCCTGGAATAATAATTTGTCCTTTATCATAGCTTAACTGCAAAGTGGTTTGCTACTGTTTCATGGTCGCTGTAATGTAATTGATCAGTGTAGGGTATATCACACATTTTTAAGCATTCTTTTATCCATAAATGTGGGATACTGCTTTTCTGTAGCCTATCCATGCCATACTTCAATTCTTCCCCTTTTTACAGTTCTCCATTATGACTAACAAATAATCCTTTGTTCCATATAACTTTCTTTTATTACCCTTTTGTTCTATTGCCATGATTGAGTTGTCTTCTAAATTACTACAAATTTTCTCGGCATCAATTCCAGCGTACAGTTTATACATCGGAGGGCAAGTTATTGGTCTATAGATTTTAGGATAGCTTACAGGTTCACTCTTAAGTAGGAGTATTGTTTTTCCTGTTAACCAAGCTTGTGTTTGTTCGGGGTGCCCATACAAAGGGTTCTTACTCATTGCTAAATCTTTATGTAAAGATGTTAATACTTTTAGCCAGAAGTTCGGTATTGCATCTAGGCCTGGGGTTTTCCAATTAGGAGCTTTTCTTAACTTTGTTTCAATCTCTCTAGCAGTTACTTCATCCCACTTCACATCCCGTACATTTGAACTTATTTTCTTTTACTTCTTCTATCCACTTACCATCTTCATTATGTTCCGCAGGATCTTCATAGATATTTCTCCAAATTACATCTATTTCTTCTTTTTTTTGGTGGTGTTTCAATTCCTTTTGCCTTGTTTCCAAATTCTTTTATAAAACTTTTTTGGGTGGTCAATAAACTGCTTATTTCATACTTTTCCTTATATTTATCTACATATCTTCTATGTTTTTCTGCCTGTGCTGATAGGTTTAGTTTATTATTTGTGACAGTGCACAATACATTCGGATCTGCTTTTATCATGTCTATCTTTGAGTAGTTTGCTGATCTGTTCCATCTTCTATACTCCAACAGTGGCACTTCTCGTTTTAATTGCTTTACAGTTTTCTGTATTCCATACTTCCATGATGGGATTCGATTTCTCCTCTTTCTTTCCCTTACTACCCTGTGTTTTTGTGATAAGACTATTATTAATTTAGCTGTATAGTAATATATCCCACTTACTTCTGTTACATGACATGATCTCTATGGATATAGTCCTAATTACTGTGTTCATTTGTTTTATCGACTTTCTGTAATCTACATCTTTTATTGATCTTAATATGTCTGTCCATCCCTATTAAATCAAGCAACTCTTTTCTTAGATCATTTTCTTCTAAACTGAGGGCACATTCTTTGTTCTCCATTTCCTGTGGGCATTTTACAGAAAGTTCCAAAGCAGCTTCCTGTGCCACATTCTCTTCAGTTTCATCCTGTGTTATCCTTTGCTCTTTCATGTGGGAAGTCACTGGCCTATCACTCCACAACACTGTATCAGGAGTTGCCACAGCTTCCTATTCCTCCCCTTACTGTGCAACTCCAACAGAACATTTGTACTAGTTTCTTATGAAAGGCACCAAAGTATCTTCATATGGCAAATGATCAGATGTTTCTCGCTCCATTGGTTTCTCCTTAATTTGGGTACCCATTGCTCTATCCTGCTGGGGTGTTTCCCCGAGTCAGACTTTCTACACTAAATCCTTCACTTTGCAGTTACTCCATAACCTGTTTCTATTTAACTTCTCCGTTACTAATCCTCTTTTCCAATTTTCTTGTTTTTTTATTTTTGTATTGTAAAATTTTCCATGCCTGGATGCCTTTGCCTGCAATTCTCTTCAAAATATCTTTGGTCCTGCTCTTTTTGTATTGATTAGTTTTGCTTTCTACTTTGTATAAATATTACACCATATTAAAGCTCTTTTTCTTTCCCACGTCCATATTTCTTCTTCAGACGTCTCGTGATCTTCCTGTTTCTCCTCACTTTGGGGACTCGGTTCATTATGCTGTGATGTAACCTGTGTTCTACACTAAATCCTTCACTTCACAAGTATTTCATAACTACACTTTCTATTTAACTTCTACTTTACTAATCTTCTGTTCTACGTTCCCCCTTAGGGAAAATTTCACACAAAAAAATCACAATCTGAATGCCTTTGCCTGTATTCTCTTTGAATATCTTTGGGGTTGCCTTTTTTGCTTTCATGAATTTGGCTTTCTCCTTTGCAGAAATACTGCACCATATCATCACTCTTTTTCTTTCCCATGTCCACATTTATTTTTTTCATACCTTTCAAAACTCTCTAGAGTTTGTTCTTAAGCTTGGCACTTCCTCAGATGTTTCTTTTTCCAAAAGGATCAAAAAGTTCTTTGTCTATATAATGTTCTTCATAAATCTGTTGCATTAATGAACACACATTTTTATTTGAAGCTTCTGACAGGTTTTCTTGTGGATATATTCTTCTTTCCTCTAATTTATCTCTTGGTCTTTTTGTACATCTTCTGTCCAGAAATTCTAGGCTTCTTGCATAATAGTAGCAATACATAACTTCTTTCTTATCCTCAATAGTCCACTCTATAGTCTTTAAGGCACTTTTTTTGGCCTATATGTTTTTGTGAATTTTGTGGACTGTTACTTCCTTCTATAACAGGATGGCCATTCTCTCCCTGGCCTAGCCTAGCCCCATTGTAGGAATGATTCTACACTGTCAGTTTTTCCTGTCAGGATTGGGCACTTATTTATCCTGGGTCTTGTGCACTCAACTTTTTTAATTTTTCTACCTACTTCTGTCCATGATATATGCTATGGAAACTACAGTCTAAATATCAGTGTCGTCTTGGTGAGATTTTGCAAAAAACAGGGTCCACCACATGAAGCTACCTGCCAAAACTTGAGGAGGAATTCAGTTCTAGCAATACTACTCTCCTCTGCATGCTGACTTCTCTCTCCCTTTGGACCCCTAGTCCTCTGAGGATTGGAACATGTGCCCTGAAAACAGTGGGCCACTGGCTCAGGAGGTGTGGCAAAGACATTGGTCCATAAGAACAATATGCTAAAGGTGAAGTGGCCTGCAAAGAGTTCATGTCAGATGCCCCGTGAAAGACAAAACTCAGTTGGGGCTGCTGCAAGTACCTCAGTGACTTAAATCACTGACCCAAGGGAGACCAGAACTGTCCAACGAGATGTCTTCAGTCTCCCAATGCCTCTCCCCATGTCTAATGTCAAAGTGCTTCTTTTTCAGCAGGAGGGTCCTGTGGGCCTTGGCTGACACGATGGCAGCAAAGAACCAAGTATGCACACCTTTTTTTGGCTGAAAACTCCAGGAGAGACTTTTGTCATCTTTGGATTGTCCTTGGGGTGCAAGCAGCATAATGCAAACCACAACCCCCAGGACAGAGGCAGAAGCACAGACTGTGGAACTCTTTCTGTGGATTCTGCTTCCCACATAACATGCAACTACCCAACTTCAGAAAAATAGTTGTTATGTACTTACCATAACGTTCCATGTGTGTTCTCCATCTTGACCTTTATTCTCACAGATGGGTCGGATCTGATGTGTTGGATCCGTTTCGGTCTTTCCAAAAGCTGGAAGTCTTCAGCAAAGCTCATGGGCACCCTTCCCTACCCACAATGCAGTTCTCCAGCTTCCTCAGATCTTGTTTGCACACCATGAAATCATAAAGTGAGCAAACACTTCTTTTATATGAAATAATACCCACAATACAGATATTTATCAAAGGGCCAATATTTCTGGGGCTATGGAGATCCACAAATCCAATATCTACTTGGTCTCCCAGGTGTTTTGGGAGGGAACATGGAGAGTGGATTATGAGAATAAAGGTCAAGCTGGACAACACACATGGAATGTTATGGTAACATACATAACTTATGTGTTGGTGTCAATCTCACCTTTACTCTCCCCGATGGGACCGCGTCCCAAGCAACCTGACTCTTGGGTGGCTCATGGGAGTATATTCCTCAGAACCATAGAACCAAAACAGGCTCTACTCCTGGAGGCCAAATCCAGTTTGTAAAGTATGAGGTTTTGCTCACGTAGCTGCAACACATATATTGTCCCAGGGTAACATTGCTTGGAAAGCTGCAGATGTAGCTACCAACCTGGTGGAGAGTATTTTAACAGGGAAGGGAAAATACTTGTTTTTAGAGCTGTAGATGTAGGATATACAAAATGTGAGCCGTCTAGATAAGGTAACCTTCGAGACTGACTGACCTTTTATCTCATCTCAGAATAGGATATGAAAAGTTGATCCAATTTTCTAAATCCTGAAGCTCTGTGCAAGTAAAAGCGCAACTGTCTATGTATGTCCAGAAGATGCAGAGAGTATTCACCTTTGTTCTGGCAATTCGGGAAGAAAACTGGTGGCTCAATAGATTGGTTTAGGTTACTTTCTGACAGAACCTTTGTCAGAAAGGAAGGATTACTGTGTAGAGAAATTCTGTACTTCTGAAAATAAACACGTATGGGGGCTTGGTACATAAAGCTTGCAAGTCTGAAACTCTTCTGGCTGAGGTAATAGCCATTAAAGAGAGCATTTTCCAAGACAGAAACTTTAGATTACATCTGGCCAAAGGTTCAAAGCGGGGACAAGTGATGTTAATATGAAATTCAGATCCCGGGAAGGAGGTGGATTTTTCTATGGGGATCTTATCGTTGTTCCTTTCAAAAAGGTTGTGCGATGTAATCGTAAAGCCGTTTTCTCCCACATGAAAAGTTTAAATTGCTGCCAGTTGGACTCTAGTAGTAAAAGCAACAGCACCCTCATGAAAAAGTTTTGCCAGAAATTCCAGTATAGAATGTATGGGCACAGAAAAAGGATCCATCGGATTATCACTTGACAAATATTATGAACCTATTCCATTTACTGTTGTACAATCTTCATGTAGATGTTTTATGGGAAGAGAACAAAATATGTTTTACTGGTGAGGAAAAAACAGGAAACCTGGCGATCAAGGGAACTGGAGCAGCCAAGCTGTCAATTTGAGGCTGTGTAGGCTGGGATGTACCATTCCTGACGGATATGTCAGAAGGTCTGGAGCTGGGACCAGAATCTATGGTTCGTCCAGAAGATGAGGCTGAAAGAAGGGAACCAGATTTGATGAGGCCAATAGGGTGCACAACCAGGATTATCAGTCTCCAACAAACTTGCTTTCTGTCTTAACTTGGGAATCGGGAAATGGGAGGAAAGCATAGAGGAGTCCCGGAGGCCAATCGTGAACAAGTACATCCTTTGGTGACTCCACCTTGGGAGGGATCAGGGCAAAGTAGTTGCTGCACTTGGAATTGGTGGGTGATGCAGAGATCACAGCAAGGCTGCCCCCACTTTTGGAAAATCTCTTCCGCAACTTTCAGATTGAGGGACCACTCATGCGTCCATAAAATGGGCCTGCTCAATTTGTCTGCAGTCATGTTGGATTTCCCTGGGATGTGCATTGCTATCAGAAAACGGTTGGAGGTCGTTGCCCACTGCCAAACCTTCACAGTTTCTCGGCAAAGGGGGTAAGATCTGGTTCCTCCTTGTTTATGTACCAGACTACTGACATGTTGTCTGTCTGAATTGCTATTGTTCCTATAGGGAGAGTGTCCTGAAATGCTTGCAACTCCAACAACACCGCTAGGATGTTTATGTGCAAGTGAGTCTCATATTCCTGCCAGGTGTCTTGGACTGTCTTCCCCAGATAATGCCACCCCCACCTATCTGGGAAGCATCCATGGTCACCGTCCCCTGGGGTTGAGGGGGAATAAAGGGACAGCCCTGAGATACTGAAGGAAAGTGAATCCACCACTCGTGATCCTTTTTGCAGGAACTGGTTATGAGGATCTTGGCGCAATATTGGTAATTCCAGGACTGACCATTGTGTGGAAAGTAAGCACTGAGTATCCTCAGATGCAGGAGAGCTAGGGGAATAAGTATGATAGATGCTGCCATCTTCCACAGAACCTGTAGCACTTGTTTTGCAGTAGCTCAAGTTTTCTGATTAACAGTTTCACATGTAAGCGGAGATAGTACAGTTTTGTACCTACCATAAATGTAGATGTCCGAACAGGATAGCATCTGCAGTCATAACAAATGGGTTGTCCTGTCGTCAGGCAGCCCTTCGGTCGGCCGGATTCCAAAGTCTGGGTCCGGCTTCGGCTGATGTCGCACTTCACCCGACGTCATCTCTGCTGGTCTTCGGGTATAAAGGCATCAGCCGATGCCATTTTCCTCAGTGTTTCTTGCCCCAGATGCCAGTTGCCCTCTTGGTAAGCTAAATTTTGGATAAATGCCAATGTTTCCAAAACAGTAGAAGGCAAACACAAAAAATAACAATGTATGTACATATATACAAACAAATACACCATAAGAGACTCCCCCCCCAGCTAGCTATTAGGAGGGTAAATACCCTAGGAGTACCACAGAGGGGAAGGAGGGTGGGTAATCCTGACTGCAGATGCTATCCTGTTCGGACATCTACATTTATGGTAGGTACAAAACTGTACTATGTCCTTCAAGGATGCATCTGCAGTCATAACAAATGGGTAGAATACCATAGCCAAACTAGGGAGGAGGAAGAAGAATTATGGTGTAGTTAGGATCCCTTGCAGTACAGCAGTGGCAAACCCTGCTCGGGATCTAGAGTATAGAGGTAAATTATAATGCTTGGCAAATGTATGCACGGAGGTCCAAGTAGCCGCCTCAATAATGTCCTTGGTTGCCACTCCTCGTAAGAAAGCTGTGGTAGTGGCTGTAGCCCTTGTAGAATGAGGTCTTATGTTCTGTGGAATTGGTTTTCCGTGGTAGGAGTAACAGAATCTTATGCAATTTCCTATCCATTTGGAGATTATCTGTTTGGAAATTGCTTTTCCTTCCTTTCCTGTTGCATAGGCTACTAAAAGCTGGTCAGTTTTTCTGTCACCTTTGGTTCTGTCCAGGTAGTAGCGTAACTGTCTATGTACATCCAAGGTATGCAGCAGTCTTTCCCCCCTGTTCTGTGGATTGGGAAAGAAGGTAGGTAGGTGGATTGCCTGGTTTAAAGACACTCTGGATACCACCTTAGGCATAAATGTAGGATTAGTTCTCATGGACACCCTATCTTGATGGAAGATTAGGAAGGGTTGTACTGCCATTAAGGCCTGTAGTTCAAACCCTCCTTGCTGAAGTAATTGCCAGTAGGAAAGCAGTTTTCCATGATAGGTGTTGAAGATCTGCTGTTGCTGCTGGTTCAAATGGAGGGAGTGTCAATTTTTCTAGCACAAAGTTCAAGTCCCATGCTGGTAATGGTGGTTTCCTAGGAGGTTTTACATTCTTGATCCCTCTGAGGAACTGCCTGAGTAGAGGATGCGAAAAGACAGGTGGATCGAGCTGTATTCTGCTGAAATAGCTGATGCATGTATCTTGATGGAGGAATAGGACAGGCCTGTATGTAGAAGCTCTGCCAAGTACTCCAGGATGTTAGCAATATCTATGTTCGACACATCTTTTCCTCTTTCAGTACTCCAAATGACAAATCTTTTCCATTTTCCTGCATAGTTCCTTCTTGTTGAAGGTCTGCGGGCTTCAAGGATAATGTCTTTAACCCTTTGGGATAGGTCTGGGTTAGTTGCTGCTATGTGATGTTCCAGGCAGTCAGTTGCAAGGTTTTTAGGTTTGGGTGCATGATGTTGTAGTTGTTCTGAGTTAACATCAAAGGCATCAGGGGTATTGACCACATTCTCCCCTGAGACATGCTCCTCAGCAATGGATACCAGTGTTGTCTTGGCCAATTCGGAGCTATCAGGATTATCCTTGGACGTTCCTCTTTGATTTTCAGTAGTACCTTGTGCATCAAAGGAAGAGGTGGAAATGCATATGCTGTCAGGCCTTTCCAACTGAAGGATAGAGTCTCCACCTTCCATGCAAGTGGGTGGTATGTCCTTGAGCAGAATTTTTTGAGCTGGTGATTGAGTGGGGATGCGAATAGGTCTATTTGTGGCATTCCCCATTTCTTTGTGATGGCCTTGAAGATGTCCGGGTGTAGCATCCATTCGTGAGCATCCGAGGTGGTTCTGCTTAACATGTCTGCTAGGGTGTTTTCTTTTCCCGGCACAAATATTGCCTGTAACTGGATGTTGTAGCTCAGAGCCATATTCCAAAGGTCCAGAGTCATTCTGCATAGGGGGTATGAATGAGTGCCTCCCTGTTTGTTGATGTACCACATGACTGTGGTGTTGTCTGTCCTTATCATTAAATGGCCTTCTTTGAGGAATGGTCTGAATTTCTGGATTGCTAGTTTTACTGCCAGCATTTCTTTTTGGTTTATGTGCAGGTGCAGCTGGTCTGGAGTCCACAATCCTTGTATGCATTTGTCCAACATGTGCGCCCCAGCCTAGGTCTGAGGCGTCCGTTGTGATGGTTTGGCTTGCTTGAAAGTTGTGGAAGGGCAAGCCTGGGTTTGACTGGCATGCCTGAGCCCACCATAGGAACTCCTGTTTCAGGCATGGGATTAGTGGGATTTCGGTTTCTAAGCTGTGCCTGTGTTGAGACCATAAATTCTTTAGGTACCACTGTAGCTTTCTCATATGCAGTCTGGCATGTGGGACCAAGATTATGCATGATGCCATGAAGCCCAAGGCCTGCAGTACTTTTCTTGCTGTTAGTTTGTTCTGCTTTGTTAATGCCAAGAAGTAAAGAGGGAGTTGTGTTTGTTTTTCTGCAGTTAGGAATGCCATTTGTTTTGCTGTGTCCAATTCCGCACCCAAGAATGTTCTTGTTTGGGATGGTATCAGTCTTGACTTTTGTAAATTGACTGTGTATCCCAGGGCTTGTAGTAAGCAAATGACTCTTTGTAAATATGTTGTCAGCTTGCTTTTGTTGTCCGCTTGTAACAGGCAGTCGTCCAGGTATGGATAAATTTGGATTCCCTGTAGCCTGCAGTGAGCGATTACTGATGCCAGGCATTTTGTGAATACTCTGGGCGCAGTAGATAAGCCAAAGGGCAATGCTGAGAATTGATAATGCTCTGATCCTGCAAGAAATCTGAGGTATCTTCTGCAATTTGGTCGTATGGGGACGTGCAGGTATGCCTCCTTGAGATCTAGAGTTACCAGCCAACACTCCTTGCCCAGCATGGGAAGAAGTTGCTGTAGGGTCAGCATTTTGAATTTTGGGACAATTATGTATGTGTTTAAGACGGACAGGTCGAGAATAGGTCTCCAACTTTTCTCTTTTCTTGGTACTAGGAAGAGTCTGGAGTAGAATCCTTTGCCCTGTTCTGTTATTGGTACTCTTTCCACAGCTCTTATCTTTGTTAATTGCGCTATCTGCTTTAGAGCTTCTGTTTTTTGATTTGGAGGTAGGTTTGGCATTCCTCTTTTTACTGGTAAGGTGTGGAAGTGGAACCTGTAGCGTTGGTCTATGGTTTGCAAAATCCACTTGTCTGTTGTGATATAGTGCCAATTTTTCGAATATAAGGCTAACTTTCCGCCTAAAGGTGCTGTTATTTGCTCCCTGGTAGGCGGTGTCAGAGCCAAGTCACTGTGATTGTCCTGTTTCAGTGGCAGTGGTTGTGTCTGTGCCTCGGTTATTGCCTTGCCACTGTCGTCCTCTGTAGGCACCTCCTCTGGATTGATTTCTGCCTCTAGAGCGTCTATTCCTGCCTCTTTGAGATTTTGAGGAGTCTGGAAAGGACCAATTTTTGGCAGGCCAGTTCCTGCTAAACCTTGGGGGCTGAACCTGTAAGAAATCCTTAACTGTTTGTACAGATTTTGCCTTCTCTTCCATTTTCTTCATTACTTGCTGAGCAGGTGTACCAAATAGACTGGCCTTATCCATAGGAGCATCTAACAGCTTTGCTTTAACATGATCCGCAAGACCTGTTCTTTCAACCATGCATGCCTTCTTATCACTGTGCCAGTCATGGCTGATCTAAATGAAGCCTCCAGTGCATCATAGCCACATTTTAAAGAATGGTTACTAACCTGCTGAATGTTATTCACCATTTCTAAAACATATTTCTTATCTAAGGAGTCATCAGTGGACAGCTTCTTAGTTAACTGATCAAGCATAAACTCTTGGTATTGGATCATATGAAACTGACAGTTTAAAGCTCTAGCTGAGAGAGTAGCAGAGGTGTAAACTTTTTTCCCTCATCTCTCTAAGGACCTGGATTCCCTTTCAGAAGGAATAGGGTTTTTTGCTGAGGTCGAGGCTACTGCCTTAGGCCCCTGGGATATAGTCTCAGGATCTGCAAGTGGGGCCTTGTATAGGTGGTGATGAGTGTCTGGCACCCTGTAAAATCTATCTGGTTTGGCAGGGGCTGGAGGTAAAGTATCAGGAGCAGTGCAAACATCATTAAATGCATCATCCACAGCAGGCAGTACTGGAGGTATAGCTAAGGGCCTATGTTGTGGTAAGTGCAGAAATGTACTAAGCCTTTTTCTTGAATCTGAGAAATCTTGTCCCTGCCATTGGAATTGTTCTCTCATGGCATGTAAGGTTTCCCCAAAGGAAAATTCCTCTGGTGGAGAGGCAGATGGAATGGATTCCTCAGCATCGGAATCTTCATAAGTAGAAAAAGGAGCCTCTGGCTGATCTGTAATGTCTGAGTCATCCGAAGAATCATCAGAGGACACTGGCTCGGGGAGCTCTGCTCTAGGTCTCTTTTCTGGGGCTGAGAGGCCCTGTCTGGGTGAGATTGGGATCCCTAATTAAGGATATTAAATCCTCTGCCAGAGTAAGCATTTGTGAACTAGAAGTGAGCCTGTGTGAGGGGCTTAACAGGCACTGATTTAACAGTTTTGGCTGCTTTAGCCCTGGCAAAGGCCTTAATAGACATGGCTGCAGGAGGCCTAGCAGCACCACGTGCTGGGGTAGAGACATCCAAAGGAATGGTGTCTGATAAATCACTAGGAACCACAGTAGTAGGCAAAACTTCTGAGGCCGATTCAACTAAGGTAGCAGGAGCCTCAGTAGTAGTCATGGATTCGGCTGAAGATTGACGTTTTCTCGGTTTCGCCGAAACCGAGACACTCGCGGCTTGCTTAACAGTGGTTTCGGCCGAAACCGCGGACCGCGAGTGTCGGTCTTTTTCTTTGCGTTTTTTAACAATTTGGGTAGTCGGAGGATCCGACGGCATAATGTACGCAAAATCTGAGCCGAAAAACTGTTCAGCAAACTCCGACCGATGCCTAAGCGTCGCCGGTTGAAGGAAGCACAGGCCGAACAGGCTGCTACGTCATGGTCTGGGCCTAAGCAAGGCAGGCAGTAAGAGTGGAAATCTTTATGAGGTATTTGTTTCCCACAAGTTAAACAGTTATTGACTTTTTCTGACATCGGCTGAGGCAAGAAAGAGTCCCCAACGGGTACTTAGCTTTTTAGAAGTCTTCGAAGTAGTATTCGGTAGTAGTAATCTCTGGATCTGACCGACCGGCACTTGCGAACAGCTTCTGCTTCGGGCGCCGCGCGGCAAGAAAGACTGAGGAAAATGGCGTCGGCTGATGCCTTTATACCCGAAGACCAGCAGAGATGACGTCGGGTGAAGTGCGACATCAGCCGAAGCCGGACCCAGACTTTGGAATCCGGCCGACCGAAGGGCTGCTTGACGACAGGACAACCCATTTGTTATGACTGCAGATGCATCCTTGAAGGACATCGTGCACTCTTGTTGTGAGGGAGTCTCACTATCAGTGTGGTTGTATTTATCTCTACTCCTATAAATATTTAAGTTTTGAGATGGCTCTAGAGCAGATTTGTCATAATTTATGGTAATGCATAGGGAGGAGCAAAGCTGAAGTGTATAGTCCCTGGCCTGTAGCAGAAGATGCTTGTTCGGGGCAGTTTATGAGTCAGTTGTCCAGATACAGAAACACTCGGAATCTTCGGTGTCTCAGGTGAGCTGCCACTACCTCCATGCATTTGGTAAACACTCTGGGGCTGTAGTGAGACCAAAGGTCAGACGTGGAAACTCAAAGTGACTAGCTCCTAGCTGGAGTCTAGTCTTTTTTTCAGTTAGTGTTTGCTAGATTTTACTGCCTGTTAGAATTGCATAGACAGTAATTGCAGTTGGGGGTAGTCTCATTCATTGATATCCTGTTACTGCCTATTTAAGTGGTACATTTTGGAATATTTTCTGCTTAAAATCTGAACTTTGGCTGGCTAAGATCTAGCTGTATTCAACTGGACATATAAGAGCATTTAAGTACCTTTTATCTGCACTTTTTTCAAATAATACAGCATTTTAATTGATTTATTTGTGTTGCATTGAATATTAACTGAACTGGAAGTTTTGACTCTTGTTTTTTCAGTTAGTTCCCCACCCACCCTCCTTGGTTTTGTTTTGGTGTTTATCTTGGTGGCTTTGAAACTGGCCGCCCCTCTTGTAAATTTGCATTTGGATACTCCTTCTGGGCCCATCTCATTTGCTCACTCAACTGAGTGCAGTGAGATCATATTCTGATTTCAGGCACTCCTACTGTGTACAAACAGAGCATCTGGGAAAGAAAAAAAAATTAAGCTTGTTTCCTGCCTTTCCTGTAAGTGGTCTAAACTGTTTGTAGGCTTCTGAGCCCCCAACCTTTCTGTGTTGGAGGGGAAGACTTCTAGCTTAATTTTGTTTCTTAGAACTAGCCAGTTTTCTAGTTTCAGCACGCAAATCTGTTTCTTTGAACTCAGCACTTCTTCAGAACTCGTTGTACGCACTAAATAGGCTGCAAATTACTGCAGCACTCAACTTTCCTCATTTGTCTAGAGGAAAGCAGTTTTTAGTACTTAATAAATAAGCACCTATCCAGGCATGTCTAAGGGTCAGCTCCCGGTGATTTCTCCTGTCTACCTGATGAATCTGGGCATCTTGGAGCAATGCAGCAATTGCCTCATGTACACAGACAACCCTCGCTTCCTACCACCCAACACAACCTGTGAGAGATGCACTTATACAGCCAAACTGGAAGCAAAGCTCTCTTCACCCAAGACTGGACTGGACAGTCAAGAGGAGAAGGTAAACACTTGCACCACACCACACTCATCACATAGTCCCTCAAAACCTACACCACCAAAACACACACACAGAAACGCAACACACACACCTACATTCGCGGAGGCTCTCAATAAAAACCTGCCCAAGCACCAGGGACCTCCAAAGCAGAAACGCAAGCAAACTCCACCCCCCAACACAACTCAAATGACACATAGCCCACAAACTCAGTGTGCCACTCAACCACAGCCCATAAGGCATAACGTACCAAACACTCTACTCATAGGTGACTCTGTATTCAGGTACACTGATGTTCCACTCACCAGGCTAAACAAGGAGAAAGTTACTGTCAGCTGCCTGTCAGGTGACAGGATCCGCCACATAACACACGCACTCAGGTCACTCCACAACAAGTACAAATATGACACTGTCATTGTCCATGTTGGTGTGAATGACCTGAGACGGACCTCCCTGGACTACATGAAAAGAGACATGGAGGAGCTCTCTGTCTAGCAACTGACGGAAGTGGAGAAACCATGCAGTCAACTTTAGACCTAAAATGCCCAAATTTATTGTACCTGTTGGGTGAGACAGGCGGTCTGGAACTGGATCCAGAATCCATGGAAGGTGAAGCAGATAAGACCAAAGAAAGGGGAACCAAATCTGACAAGGCCAATAAAGAGCAATGAGGATGAATGTGCTCTTCAATTGAGATGCTTTCTGAAGAAATTTGGGGAGTAAAGGTATTGGAGAAAAGTGTAGAAGAGACCAAGGGGCCAATCATGGAGAAGAGAGTCTCTCGCCGATTCCACCAGTGGGGGGATCAGAGCAAAGAACCTGCTGCATTTGCTGTTGAGGGGAGAAGCAAAGAAGTCGCAACAGGGTTGGCCCCTTCGAAGAAATACAGCTTTTCCCCACTCTTCATGTTGAGTGATCACTCGTGACACATTAGAATGGACCTACTTAACTTGTCTGCTATCAAGCTGCATTTCTTCAGAATGTGTGTTACTATAAGAAATAGAGTGGATGAGATCATCCACTGCCATACACGCAAAGCTTCTTGACACAGGGGATAAGATTTGATTCCTCGTTTTTGTTGATGTACCAGAGCACTGACATATTGTCAGTCTGAATCACAATGGTGCCGCAATGTAGTGCATCTTGGAAGGCCTACAACACTAGATGGACAATTCTTATTTCTAGGACACTGATATGCGTACTGGCCTCTTTGGAGGACCAGGTGCCCTGGACTGTCTTTCCCAAGAAGTGCCCCCCCCCCCCACACCCAATTTGGGAAGCATCTGTGTTAACTATGGCCTTGGGCTGGGGGAAAATGAAGGCACAACCTTGTAATATCTTATCAGAGTAAATCCACCAAAGGAGGTAATTTCTGCATTCCTGAGTTATCTTGATTTGGCTGGACAAAGGTTGGTGAAGAGACCACTGAAACACCAGGATCCACTGAAGAATTATCATGCAATATCTTGCCAATGGAACTAAAACTATAGCAGCAGATATTGACCCCAATGCTTGAAGGATCACTGGAGCAGAGAGAGATGAGTTTTGAATGATTTTTTTGACGTGGAATCGTATAGTTTGTACCCTTGGTATAGGAAGAAAGGCTTGTCAAGAGTACGGTGTTAAAAAAAGCTCCAATGAACTCAAATATTTGAGTTGATGATAGTTCAGATTTGCTGTGATTGAAAGTAATTCCCAGGTGAGAGCATAAGTGGAGTATATAATCTTGTGCTTTGATTGGACGATGCCTGGACGGTGCAGTTATGAGTCAGTCATCCTAGTAAGGAAAACACCCAGAATCCCTGCAGTCTCAAGTGAAATGCCACTACTGCTATACATTTGGTGAACACCCTGGAGGCTGTGGTGAGAACAAAGGGTAGAGCTATGTACTGGCAAGGACAGACTCCCAGCCAGAAATATAGGTATCTTTTGGATCGTCTGTTCATTTTTATATGACAGTACGCATCCTGAAGATCTACTGAGCACATTCAGTCATCCTTGTGCAGAAAAGGCAGAAAGGACTGATCTGTGACCATCTGTAACTTCGTGTACTGAAATTACTTGCTCAGATTGCAGAGATTCAAAATTGGTCTCCAGTCCCCTGTTTTCTTTGGCAGTAAAGAATCTTGAGTAAGTTCCAGATTCTTTCTCATCTAGGGGGACCTCTTGGATGACTCTCTTTATTCTAGCAGCTTTTTATTTTATATATATAATTTCTAGTGCTGCTACTGCTTTCCTCTGACTGGGTGGAGCATCTGGAATTTTGTGTACTGTTAAGGGGAGTAGGGTACAGGATATTATATAACCTCTGGAAATAATCCTCTGCACCCATTAATCTTCTGTAATCTCTAGCCAGGGTCTCTAGTGTAGGGATATAGGACCCCTGACTGCCTCCAGAGGTGGACAATTGGGCCTCCTTTCAGGAGCCCTGGTAAGTTCAGTCCGAGAAGATACTTCTACATCCTTGGTTTTGCAGACATCTTCTGGTGCATGGGCAACATCTTCCATCAAGTTCCCCCAGGAGCAGAAGGTGGGGGGGGGGGGCTCATCTCCCACGTAGATCTTGGACGGGACCCCTGGGACTTTCTGAACCACATTTTTCAACCACCCCATTGATTCCTAGTAAAGGTCCTTTGAAGAGACGTAAAATGTACACCCACAGCAGACACGGTTTTACCTTCCTGCTCACACCTGAATAGTATGGCTCTAACCTTGGGGTGAAATAAAGAACTTCCATCTAAGACCGCATGGACAAATGAAGACTTGAAGCTTCCATGAAATCACACAGGCACACCCAGGCATGCCTCCTATTGGGAATGCCTGAACCCTCCACCCTTGAAGTACTTTCAGCTGTGTGGGAGATGTGCTTCATGAACCAAGATGCCTGTCTCAGAAGGAATGGTCCTAGAGAGGGATTTAGTAAGTTCTTTAATCAAATCCCTCTGAAGTTTAGTGAAGTGTGCCAAGTAATTCAGCAACCAAAGTGAGAAAGTCGCTGAAGCATATACATTATTCCCAAATCTGTCCAGTGCTCTAGACTTCCTGTTATGGGATGAACAGAAGAACTTTATTCAAGAAGTTTCTTTTTTGTGGCCACTGCTACGACCATGACATCCCATACTCCAAAATGTCCTGACCTTAGATGGTGCCAGGATCCTGTCTGGTCTCTTGAGGATTGGCTCAATGGAATCAGATTCCTTTCAAGCCCATTGAGAGATCAAATCAATGAGCTTGTTGGCAGGCGGAGTCACCCAGGAGGTAGATGGGCCATATCCAAAGGCTTCTAGAAACACTGATTCCTCTTGGGAAGGGGGTTATCAGTAGACCAGCCACCCCTTTGCTTGAAGAGCTCTAGAATGTCTCCAAAGGAGTCATCATCAGGTGGTGATCTTGAAGACCATTCTCCCTCATCAAAGTCAGTAGATTCTCCTCAAGAGTCTGTCATGGAGGATAAGTGCCTCCTTTTGCACTTTCTCGTCCTAGCAACTTCTTCAATGAGATGTTCTGGAGAAGTATCGGAAGATATCAATATACCCTGCTGGGTAACCTGGTGACTTTGGGCTGGCTGCCCCTATGGTGCAGAAAGTTGAGGCTCGAGACGCAAAGACAATTGGGTCTGAGAAGTAGGAGCTGAGGAGGGTGGACACAGCTTTTCCCTTGGAGCAGAGGAAACTCTCGCCACTACCTAGAAATCAGAATGCCTCGGAGACAGAGACCTACGGCTCTGAGAAGATGTGCTTCTGTTTCATCACCTCCTTTTGACAAAGGCAAACCTCTCAAGATAGGAGAGTTAGAGCCAGGGCTCCAAGGGGCAGAGGTAACTCTGACAACCTTGGAGTCTATTCCAACATACTGGATCTGGCGCTGACACTACAGCTCCAAGAGTCATCCAGCTCAAACATGCTTGGAGCAGGTCCACTCAAACAGTACTCAAATAGAAAATACAGTGATCTTCGGATCAGATACAGTCGTCTCTGGGATCCTCAGATCCAACTGCTCGAAACCAAAGGTCGGATTGGAGACGGAGACAGTATAGGCAGGGTAGTACTCAATGGTTTTTAGACCTGACGGGGTAGGAGCTGGGAAAGCCCCCTTTTTGTATTTACGTTGAGAGGAATTTCCTCTTCATCCTGCCCACATCTGCTTCTTTCAGACTTCTAGAGGAGCAAAAAGATGATGCTACTGATGAAGCCCTAGAATGACGACGCTTGGGAGACCTTTCTGGAAATGAAGATAGGAGATGACAGGACACCGGATCCAAGCACAAAGGAGATCTAATCCGTAGTGACCTGTCCAAATGCTTCTTCAATCCGAGGCAGTCACAGCTGAAGTTTTTGTCTTTGGATCTGAAGTGGTCAAATCCTAAGATTTTGAAATCTAAAGAGACAGTTCTGAACCTGGAGTCGAGGAACATGGGGGCTCGGGGGAACACTTTTTAGCCTGTCAGTTTTTTTTTTTTTTTTGGAGTTTGAGCCTCAGGTGCTATATCAAAAGTTTTTGATGGAAGTAACCCTTTCAAAATTATTCTTTCTATCAATTAGAGCCCTAGGGTTGAAGGCTTCATATATGTCGCAGGCAAAATCTAAGTGTGCTGGGCCTAAACAATATAAACACATATCATGTGTATCAGAGAGGAATTTTATGACCATTGGCCATACATTTTTTCAAAACTGGAGTTTTTTTCAGACATTCTAAACTACAAGAAGGAAGAGAAATATATTTTTTAGAACATATGGAGAAGAAAAAGAACAAAAGTAAAGTATTACTAAACAATGGCAATACAACAATATACCTAAAAGATCAAGCTGCACCCACAATTTAGGGTTAAAAGAGAAACAGATTACCAACTATGGCAATAAAGAATTACACAATAACTGAATATGTAGAAAGTTTTTTAAAAATATAGAGATTATGAAAAAATAACTTTTACTCACGAACTCTACTGCTACTCGAGAGCTTACAGGAACCACTTTCATACTCAAAGGCGGCAAACAAGATCTGAGGTACAGTAGGGGGGACTAGTGCATTGTGAGTAAGGGAGGAACTCGAGAGTTTCAGTGTTCCATGAACTGAAAAGTGTGCAAAACAGATATGATTCCCATTTGTTGAGGAATTAATGAAAATGACATCATCAGATGTACGTTTTCTTATCTGGATACACCAAAGGAGGAGCCCCAGGTACTCTGCATCACCCCCCCCACAGTCTGATGTTAATGCTAGGAGCTACATTTACAAGGGATCGGCTGACAGTGTACCATAACAGCCTGCACCCATGACTGCTGCTTCCTTTGCCGCCCCTCTGGTTCACTACCACCACAAAAGAACAGACTGTTCATTTGGGCAGAGTGCACTGTTGCCACTGCCTAAAGATATATTTGGTGTTATCTCTGTTCCTAGAAACCAAATCCAATTTGCATTGAGCAATAAACATATGAGCAGTGGACCAAGTAGCAGCTGCACAATGTCATCTATGGAAGCTCTTGAGCTAAAAGCTGAGGATACAGCCATAGACCTTGTGGAATGGGTTCTAGGAGTCTTAGGTAAGAATGATCCTTTTTTTACTATAGATAAAGGAGATACCCTAGCCAAATGGTTAACTGATAACTTTATAAACTTACTTGACCAATCTGTTAAATGAGAAGGATACAAACTGGTCAATCTTCCAGAATTCTTTGGTTCTATGGAGCTAAAAACCAAAGTCTGTGTACATCCTAAAAATGGAGCATATAATCTCCCTTGTTTGAAAAATTCGGAAAGAAAACTAGGAAGTTCATGATCTGGTTGATATTAAACTCAGAATTTACCTTTGGCAAAAAGGACAGGTTGATCCATAAGGAAACCCCGTCTTAGTGGAAAACCAGGTAAGAAATTTGGAAGATTGAATAAAGTTCAGACACTTGTCTAACTGATTTGAAAGCAACTAGAAAAATGGTTTTCCAAGACAAAAACGTGAGGTCTGATCAGGCTGAGGATTCAAAGGCATCTCGGGTCAGATCTTGAAGCAAAACAGTTAAATCCCATGGAAAAGTAGGATCCTTTAGAGAAAGTCTAAGTAAAAAAAACTTTGAGGAAGGCTTTGCATAATTTAGAAAAAGCTAAGGAAGCATTATTCTCACACAGATGGCTGAAATGGCAGCCAACTGGACCTTAGTAGAAATGTTAGCCCCTTATATTGACAAGTGAAGCTAAAAATTCAAATACAGCTGGTATGGGGGCAGAAAAGGGGCCCAGATCCTACTTAACAGCCCAGAACACAAACCTCTTCCATTTACTTTTGTAAATCTTTCTAGTAGAAGATTTTTGAGAAGACAAAATATGATGGACCACGGAGGAGAGCCTGAGCTGCCTAGCAATCAGTGGAACTGCAAAAGCCTTGAGGTTAGTTTGAGTCCAGTCAAGTCTGATGAGTCACTCCTGTGGGGTGAGATGGATGGTCTGGACTGGGATCCAGTATCAATGGAAGATGTAGAAGATGGGGTCAGAGAAAGGGGAACCAAATTTAACGAGGCTAAAAGAGTGAAATGAGGATAACTGTGCTGTTTAACTAGTATGCGTTCTGCAGAAATTTGGGAACGAGAGGTAACAGAGGTAAGCATAGAGAAAACCAGAGGTCCAATTATGGACCACACCATCTCCCGGCAACTCCTCCTTTGCAAGGATCAGGTCAAAGAACCTGTTGCGCTTACTCTTGAAGGAGAAGTGAAAAGTTCACAGTAAGGATGGCCCCACTGATTGAAAAATCTCTCCACCTCTTTAACAATGAGACCACTCATGAGGCATCAGAATGGGCCTGCTTAGTTTGTCTGCAATCACATTGGCTTTCCCTAGTATGCGTGTGTTGTTGCGAGAAAGCAGCCAAAAGAGATCAACCATAGCCACACTCTCAGTGCTTCTCAACATAGGAGCCAAGACCTGGTTCCTTCCAGTTTGTTAATCTACCAGACTACATACATATTGTCTGGTCTGAAAAACAAAAATCCCAGAGAGGACAGCACCTTGAAAGGCCTGCAATGCTAGGAGAACTGCTCTCATTTCCAGGACACTGATAAGCATTTTAGCATCTTCTGGGGACCACGTACCTTGGACTGCCCTTCCCAAGTAGTACCCTTTCCACCCCAGTTGGGTAGGAGGTGAACAAATGGATGGTCTTGGGAAAGTTCGTCTGAATGAAGCTGTGATGATGCGACGCAGTGCCAGCTGTGCTAGGTGGAGTAGGGCAGTGCATGTGTGGCAGTGCATGTGTAACATATGCCAGCCTACCTAGCTGGAGTGTTGTAAAGAGTTGTATGTCATTTGAATATCAAACTGATCTGTACAGATGTTTGTGTTAAAAATGTATCTGTAAAGTTGCTTGTATTAAAAATGCATCAACAGTGGGTCCTGCTAGACAGAAAAGAAATATACATGTATGTCGGACTGTACTGTTGTAACTGATTAAATGTACATATTTTAACAAAGGATGTTGGAAGGGAAGGGGGTATGCTCAGCCCAGCTATCCTTAAGAAAAACAGCCTAAAATTAAATGACTATTTATCCCATAAAGATTTTATCCCAAGTCTGAATGCAGCCAGATATATAATGTCTGTGAAAAGCTGGGGCTGGGATCCTACTCTTTTACCCACAGTGGTGAACTAACTGCTACCCTGGTGTGTCAGAAAATTGCTTGTTCGTCTCCCCAGGAAGGGTGGAAGCTTTGGAATTGTTTTACAGTTTCCAAATTATGCAATATACCTTGGCTAAAATTCCATGTGTGTACTGTGACACATCTGTGCCAAATCCTGGCTCAGTTGCTAGTAAGGGGGTAATGGGGGAACCACAATATCAAGTGATCAGATGTGATGTAATTCTGTTGCCAGCACTGAAACTGTACTTGAAAACTAGTGAGAGATTTGATGAGGGCACTCTGTTTTCTGCGACCTAACAAGACACACTCATCCTCCTCCATCATTCTTTGCTTTAATAAGTAATTAGGGAACAGTAATTCCATAGTTAGAAAATATAGAGTGAGATTAGCCAAATATTGTTTTTCTCTGAGACTTTCCATCTAGGTTATTTTTTTATATTTCCTGTGAAGTGAAACTCTGGTGTTTATTGTAGACATACATTCAGTATGTTCATTTTTTTTTTATTTTTTTGTATTTATTATTAAATATATCTACACCTTTCATTGTGGCTGGTCTTTCAGAAAATACTTAACCTTTGAGAGTAATTGCATTTGTTTAGTGGCACTGTGGGTCCACGCTCCTGAAAGTCTTACTGCTTGGTCAAACATTACCATCTGTATAAATATTAAATTTTACTGAGAGCAATTGGGTACCCTGGTAAGAGCCTTAGAGTAGCCGGTTTTGGGTATTCTAATGGCAGTGCATCTACTTTGCAGTCTGGGTGGAGGTGGCAAAAAGTACAGTTGTGTACACTTACCATGAATGTAGATGTTAGAGTGTATTCACTGTTCCAGTCATCACACTTGGGTTATCTGCATGTAGGTAGCCCTCAGTCGGCCCGAATACCAAAGACTTAGTATTTCTGCGCTGGTTGCTGTCGCTCCAGGACTGACATCAGGGGCATAAAAATAGACAGCCGACGCCATTACATCAGTTTTTTCTTCCCCCAAATGTCAAGAGCCCCCAATAGGGAGCTAAGCTATGGTGGGAAAAGTACAGTTGTGTACACTTACTATAAATGTAGATGTTCCGAGTGTATTCACTGTTGCAGTCATTACATTTGGGTAATCTGCTGGCAGGTTGCCCTCAGTCGGCCTGAACAAAGTCTTGGGTCTTGCGTCAGTTGCTGTCTCTTCTTACTTGACGTCAGGTCATCAAGGGTATAAAAAGTACAGTTTTGTACCTACCATAAATGTAGATGTTCGAGTGTTCATCCTGCTGCAGTCATCACACTTTGGTTATCCTGCCGTCAGGCGGTCCCGCAGTCGGCCCGAATTCCAAAGTCTTGGTCTGGTGTCGGTTGCTGTCGCTTTTTCCCTGACGTCAGTGCGCCATGGGGTATATAAGAGGCATCAGACGCCATTTTCTTCAGTTTTTCTTGCCCCATATGTCAGGTGCCCCCAACAGGTAGGCTATATATATATACATATATATATATATATATATATATATATATATATATATATATATATATATATATATTTATATACATATGGCTATATAAAAATAAAACAAAACCCTTAGGTACAAGCAAATACACCACAGAGGTAGTATAGGATAAAGTGGCAGAGATAAGTTCAGCTAGTTCAGAGGGGATGGAGGGAGGGTAACCTGGACTGCAGCAGGGTGAACACTCGAACATCTACATTTATGATAGGTACAAAACTGTACTATGTTCATTGTGTTACCCTGCTGCAGTCATCACACTTGGGTTGAATCCAAAAGCTAAGGAGGGGAGGTGGAGTCAAACAAGATTAAAAGAAGCTAGTAGGCCCTGCAAAACTGCAGTGGCAAAACCAGCTCTAGTCTTAGAGTAAAGAGGTAAGTGATAGTGTTTGGTGAAGGTGTGCACTGAACTCCAAGTAGCAGCTTCCAGAAAATCCTTGGTTGGCACTCCCCTGAGAAAGGCTGCTGATGTAGCTGCAGCCCTGGTGGAGTGGGACCTAATGTTAGCAGGTACTGGTTTCCCATGATGTGTGTAGCAGAAACGTATGCAATGTCCTATCCATTTAGAAATGGTCTGTTTTGAGATAGCTTTTCCTTGTGATCCTGTAGCATAGGCTACAAAGAGCCAGTCAGTTTTTCTGAAAGCCTTAGTTTTATCCAAGTAGTAGCGTAATTGCCTGTGAATGTCCAAAGAGTGCAGGAGTCTTTCTCCTTTGTTCTGGGGATTTGGGAAGAAGGTGGGCAAGTGAATGGTTTGGTTTAGGGCCACACTGGATACCACCTTTGGCAGAAAGGAAGGATTAGTTCGTAGAGAAACTCCGTCTTGATGAAAAATGAGGAAAGGTTCCACTGCCATTAGTGCCTGTAGCTCTGAGACTCTTCTAGCTGAGGTTATTGCTAGTAGTAGGGCAGTTTTCCATGAAAGAAATTTTAAATCAGCTGAAAAAGCTGGTTCAAAGGGCGGCAGTGTAAGCTTTTCCAGGACAAAGTTGAGATCCCAAGTAGGTGTTGGAGCTCTCTTTGGCAGTCTTACGTTCTTAGCCCCTCTGAGGTACTGTCTTAGGAGTGGATGTGAAAATAAAGGAGGATCCGTGCTGTAATGAGCTGAAATTGCTGAGGCGTGGATCTTAATAGACGAAAAGGAAAGTCCTTTGTGTAACATCTCAGTTAAATATTGTAGAATCTGAGGGATATTCGGCTCCAGGGGATTTAGGCCTTTAGCCTGGTTTCAGGCGCAAAATCTTTTCCATTTGTCTGAATAGGTTTTCCTGGTGCTGGGCCTCCTGGCCTCCAGAATGACATCCATAACAGCTTTGGATAAAGGTGTTGGCTGGTTGTTTAGGTAATTTGCCATGCAGCCAGGTTTAAAGTCTTGAGCTGGCTGTGTAGAATCTGATTGTCTCGCTGGGTGAGCAGGTGAGGAATTTGTGGCAAAATCCATGGTGGGCCCTGGGCCATGTTCCTTAAAATTGGGTACCAATGCTGGTGTGGCCAGTCTGGTGCAACAAGAATCATTTGTGGCCTCTCTAATCTGACTTTCAGCAGTACCTGTGCTAGAAGAGGTAGTGGAGGGAAGGCATACACTGTTAATGTTTTCCAACTGAATGAGAGGGCGTCCACTTTCCAAGCTAGTGGATGGGAGGTCCTTGTGCAAAATTTTTGAAGTTGGTGGTTGTGGGGGCTTGCAAACAGATCTATGTCTGGGCATCCCAATTTTTGAGCTATCATTGCAAATACTTGTGGATCTAGTTTCCATTCATGTGGATCCATGATGTTTCTGCTTAGGTTGTCTGCCAACGTGTTTTTCTTTCCTGGCAGGAATTGTGCTTGTAATTGAACCTGGTAAGACAGTGCAGTGTTCCACAAGGTCACTGCTTGCCTGCAAAGAGGGTTGGAATGTGTGCCCCCTTGCTTGTTTATGTACCACATAACTGTGGTGTTGTCTGTCCTTATTAGTAGTTGTCCTGGGTGAAGAAGGTCCTTGAAAGCTGTTAGGGCATTCTGCACTGCTAGCATTTTTTTTGATTGATATGCAGGTGTCTCTGATCTGTAGTCCATTTGCCCTGAATGCATTGTCCTGCCATGTGTGCTCCCCAGGCATAGTCCGATGCATCTGTTGTCATAGTTTGCCTGGCTGTGGGTAAGGTGAAAGGCTGACCTTTGCTGAGGTGACATGCCTGTGCCCACCATAGAAACTCCTGTTGAAGGCAGGGAATGAGTGGTATCATTGTTTCCAGGCTGTGGCTGTGCTGAGTCCATACACTTTTCAGGTACCATTGTAATTTCCTCATATGCAGCTTTGTAAATGGTATTAGTAGTATGCAAGATGCCATGAATCCAAAGGCCTGCAGAATTGTTCTTGCAGGGAGTTGGGTCTTTGTTGCCATTATTTTGAAATATTGAAACAGCTGTCGTTGCTTGTCTGGCATGAGATAAGCCATCTGGGCCGTTGTATTCAAGCTGGCACCCAGGAATATTATGTTTTGTGAGGGCACTAGTTTTAATTTCTTTTCGTTTACAGTGTACCCTAGGCAACTTAGAAGGTGTTTGACAAATGCCAGATGCTGTAAAAGAATGTCCTTGCTTTCTGCTTGAATAAGACAGTCGTCCAGGTATGGGTATATTTGAATTCCTCTGTCTGCAGTATGCAATCACTGGTGCCAGGCATTTTGTGAAGACCCTGGGCGCAGTAGATAAGCCAAAGGGCAATGCAAAGAATTGATAATGCGTTGAACCTGCAATGAAGCGGAGGTATCTTCTGCAATTTTGTCTGATAGGGACATGCAGGTATGCCTCCTTGAGGTCCAAAGTAACTAGCCAAGCATTCTTGCCCAGCATGGGAAGAAGCTGCTGTAGTGTTAGCATCTTGAATTTTGGTACTTGCAGATAGGTGTTCAGAATTGAAAGATCCAGTATGGGTCTCCATGCTTTGTCCTTTCTTGGGACTAGGAAGAGTCTTGAGTAAAATCCTTGTCCTTGCTCCTGTGTAGGTACCTGCTGAATGGCTCTCATGTTCATGAGAGCTGTAATTTGTTTTTGTGCCTCTGCCCATTGATTTGGTGGCAGGTTTGGCATTCTTTTGATCCTTGGTAAGGTATGAAAGTGGAATCTGCATCCTTGAGAGACTATGTTTAGAACCCATTTGTCTTTTGTGATGATGTGCCAGTTGTCTGCAAAAAATGCTAGTTTTCCTCCCAAGGATGTTGCCAGGAGCGATTTGCTTGGTAGTTTGAGGATAGAATCATTGTGTCTGCCTTCTGCTAGCTTGGGGCCTGTCTTCTCCTCCTTTCTGGGTAGCAGAACCCCATTGGCGAGGTTTGCAAGGGCCTTGTGACTGACCTCTGCCCCCTTGGGCATCTGTATTTGCCCCTCTGTGATTTGTCTGAAGCTGGAAAGGACCTGTTTTTTGTTGGCCAATTTCTGCTGAAGCGAGGGGGTTGTACCTGCAAGAAATCCTTGACCGTTTGCATAGATTTAGCCTTATCCTCCATTTTCTTTAAGACCTCTTCTGCTTTAACACCAAATAATACATCCTGTTGTAAAGGTACATCTAATAATTTTGCTTTAACATGGTCAGGGAGGGTTTGCTCTTTTAGCCAAGCATGTCTACGTATGACAGGGTCACTAACAGCTGCTCTACAGGAGGCTTCCAATGAATCAAATCCGCATTGTAAAGTATGCTTGCCCACCTGTTCAGCTGCATGCAACAGATCCTGCATTTCCTTGAATTCAGGCTGTTCTGAATGTGTGCTCATTTTTGTTTTAACTGAGACATCAGGAATTGTTGATATTTCAACATGTGAAAATGGCAATTTAATGCTCTCATAGCCAGAGTTGCAGAGGTGTAAATTTTCTTTCCCCATCTATCTAGGGCTCTGGAATCTCTTTCAGAGGGCACAGGATTTTTAGCCATAGAAGCTTTTGCTCCCTTAGGACCCTGGGAAATAGTTTCTGGGTCAGCTACAGGGCTTTTATAAAGGAATTTGTGCGAGTCAGGTACTCTGTAGTATCTGTCTGGTTTGGCTGGAGCAGGAGGTAGAGAGTCTGGATTTAAACTAGACTCGAAGTAGACATCATCCACAATATCTAAAACAGGAGGGATGGCAAGAGGTTTGTGCTGGGGTAATAAAAGGAACTCTCTGAGCCCTTTCTTAGAATCTGAGTAATCCTGGCCTTCCCAGTGGAAATGTTCCCTCATGGTATGTAATGTTTCCCCAAAGGAGTAGTCTTCAGGGGGAGATGCTGAGGGAATAGAGTCTTCAGCATCAGAATCCTCATAAGGTGGAAAAGTGTAATCCTGTTCCTCAGAAGATACTGAGGAGAGAGAAACCTGGTCAGAGGATGCACAATCCTCCTCTTGTCTTGGCCTTTTATCAGGAGGGGGATGGGAACCCCTGTTAAGGGTAATTAAATCTTCAGCCATCTTAAGCATCTCTTTCTTAGGCATGGGGCCTTGACCTGTAGACTGATTAACAGTTTTCTTAGGTTTTAAAGGAGTTTTAAGCTTAGCATAAGATTTAATGGTGAGTGTAGTCAGTCTGAAGACACCTTCTGCAACCGAAGGTGTTTCCTCTGCACCGGTGTCTAATTCTGCTCCGGTATCAGTAGATGGTTGCATCGGCCTAGTAGACTCCGCTTGGGAGTCCGCAGCTGTCTGGAGTTCCAGCTCTGCGGTCGTCAGGGGCTGCGTAGGCGCCTTACTGAAAACCGGAGAACCGGCGACAGGCCCAGCTGAGGCCTCAGTGTCTGGCTTATTCCTAGGCTGCCTGTCCTTATCCTTGCGTTTTTTATGAATTGTGGTTGTTGGCTGCTCTGACGGCATGATACAAGTAAATTTCCTACCAAAGTAATGCCGTGCGAAGTCAAAACGGCGTTTGATAGTGCGTTTATTAAACCTAGCGCAAAACAGACAACCTGTGACGTCGTGGTCTGGGCCTAGGCAAGGAATACAATAGGAATGGAAGTCCTTATGAGGTATTTGCTTCCCACAAGAAATGCAATTTTTAACTTTTTCTGACATCGGACTGAGCAAGAAAATGTTCCCCAACGGGGTACTTAGCTTTATTGAAGACTTCGGACTGAAATTCAAATCGAAAATCTCAGGTGTCGGCCGACCGGCACTTGCGAACTGCTTCTGCTTCGGGCACCGCGCGGCAAGAAAGACTGAAGAAAATGGTGTCAGAGGCCTCTTATATACCCCTGGCGCACTGACGTCAGTGTAGAAGCAACAGCAACCGACGCCGGACCAAGACTGTGGAATTTGGCCCACTGCGGGACCGCCTGATGGCAGATTAACCCAAGTGTGAGGACTGCAGCAGGGTAACACGATGAACATCATGCAGCCGATGCGATTACATGAGTTTTTCTTGCCCCAGATGTCAGGTGGCCCCCAAATGGGGAGCAAAATAAAATTAAAAAAACAAAAATATACCTCCAACCAAAAGCAAATACACCAAAAAGGATTTTAAGCATAGTAAAAGAAAGTAGAGGTATAGTAAGAGAAAAACAGGGGGTTGGAGGGACTGCAACAGTGAATACACTCGAACATCTACATTTATGTTAAGTGTACACAACTGTAATATGTTCTTCGTGTTTCACTGTTGCAGTCATTACATTTGGGTAGATTCCCAAAGCTATGGTTGGAAGGATGGATCTATACAGCATTAGGACCAGCTATAAAGCCCTGCAAGACAGCAATGGCAAAACCAGCTCTGGATTTAGAGAAAATTGGTAAATGATAATGCTTGGCGAAAGTATGAACTGAACTCCAGATAGCAGCTTCTAGAATATCCCTGGTAGGAACACCTCTGAGAAAGGCTGCAGAAGTAGATGCAGCCCTGGTGGAATGAGATCCGATCCCCTGGGGATAGGTTTTCCATGGTGCTTATAGCAGAAATGAATGCAATGGCTTATCCATTTAGAAATGGCTTGTTTTGAAATAGCCTTCCCCTCTGCCCCTGCAGAAAATGCTACCAGCAATTGTTCAGATTTTCTTCAAGGTTTAGTCCTGCCCAAGTAGACTCTAAGTTGTCTGTGCACATCCAATGAATGCAGAATCCATTCCTCTTTATTCTGTGGATTGGGAAAGAAAGTTGGCAAATGAATGGACTGATTAAGAGGCACACTGGATACCACCTTGGGCATGAAGGATGGATTGGTCCCGAGTGACACCCTTGTCCGCATTAAAGATGATGAAAGGCTCCACTGCCATAAGGGCCTATAATTCAGATAGCCTTCTAGCTGAAGTGATTGCTAAAAGGACGGCTGTTTTCCAAGAAAGAAATTTTAAGTCTGCAGTAGCAGCTGGCTGAAAAGGAGGTAGAGTGAGTTTCTCCAATACAAAGTTAAGGTCCCAGGCAGGGGTTAGAGCTCTCCTGGGTGGTCTCAGGTTTTTGCCCCCTCTGAGGAACTGGTTGAGCAGAGGATGAGAGAAGAGGGGAGGTTCTGTGTTATAATGAGTTGAAATGGCTGAGGCGTGGATTTTAATGGAGGAAAAAGACAGGCCCTTGTGAAGCACCTCAGTTAAGTACTGCAAAATCTGAGGTAAATTGGATGCTGCTGTGCTCATCCCTTGAGAATGATTCCAGGGACAGAATCTTTTCCATTTGTCAGCATAAGATTTTCTAGTACTAGGTCTTCTCGCCTCCAAGATGACATTCATCACAGGTTTGTCGAGGGATGCTAAGGGTGAATTTAAGTGATTAGCCAAGCTGCAAGATTCAATGTTGGGAGCTGAGGGTGCAGAATTTGGTTCTCCTGCTGAGACAGTAAGGAAGGTGTCTGAGGCAGGTGCCATGGAGAAATTTGTGACGCACTGCGCAGGAGTGGGTACCAGTGTTGGCGTGGCCAGTCTGGAGCAATCAAAATCATTTTTGGTTTGTCCTGTTTGACTTTTAGCAGAACTTGGAGAGCAGAGGCAGAGGGGGAAAGGCATAGACTGATAGGTTTTTCCAGCTGAAGGACAGAGCATCCACTATCCAGGCTTTTATGTGAGGAGTTCTTGTGCAGAATTTGTCCAACTGGCAGTTCTGGGGGGAGGCAAACAGATCTATGTCTGGGCTCCCCCATTTGCTTGTCAACACATTGAAAATCTGTGGTTCGTTTCCACTCGTTTGGGTCCATGAGATTTCTGCTTAGTCAGTCTGCCAGTGTATTCAGTTTTCCAGGCAGGAATTGAGCTTGTAGTTGCACTTGGTAGCTCAAGGCCATGTTCCACAATGCCATGGATAGTCTGCAGAGGGGGTAGGAATGTGTACCTCCCTGCTTGTTTATTTACCACATAACTGTGGTGTTGTCCGTCTTTACCATGAGTTCTCCTGGATGAATGTAGTCCTTGAAGGCTGTCAGAGCATTCTGTACAGCTAACATTTCTTTTTGATTGATATGTAGGTGCATTTGATTTAGGTTACATTTGCCCTGAATGCACTTCCCTGCCAGGTGAGCCCCCCCCCATGCATAGTCTGATGCATCTGTAGTTAGGGTTTGGGTGGCAGAGGGTAGTGTGAATGGCAGTCCCTTGTTTTCGTGGTAGGCCTCTGCCCACCATAGGAACTCTAGGTGTAAGCAAGGTATAATAGGAATCATTGCTTATGGGCTGTGACAATGTTGACTCCACAGACTTTTTAAGTACCATTGAAGTTTCCTCATATGCAGTCTTGCATATGGAATTAGAAGAATGCAGGAGGCCATGAACCTTAAGGCTTGCAGTATTTGTCTTGCAGACAGCAGGGTTTTTGTGGCCACTTGTTTGAAGTAAGTTACCAAATGAATTTGCTTTTCTGGCATGAGGAAAGCCATCTGGGCAGTTGTATTCAAGCTTGCACCCAGGAATGTAATCTGTTGAGAGGGTACCAGTTGTGATTTCTTTTCGTTTATGGTGCATCCTAGACAAGTTAGAACCCTTTTTACAAATGCCAGATGATTTATAAGTATGGCCTGGTTTTCTGCCTGATTTAGACAATCGTCCAGGTATGGATATATTTGAAGATTTCTTTGCCTGCAAAATGCAATTACTGGAGCCAGGCACTTTGTGAATACCCTGGGTGCAACAGACAAGCCAAAGGGCAGTGCAGAGAAAGTACAGTTTTGTACCTACCATAAATGTAGATGTCCGATAGGTATGCATCTGCAGTCCTAACATATGGATTGGCCTGCCTAAGGCAGCCCTTCGGTCGGCCGGATTCCAAAGTCTGGGTCTGGCCTCGGCTGATGTCGCACTTCACCCGACGTCATAGCTGCTGTTTATTGGGTATAAAGGCATCAGCCGATGCCATTTTCCTCAGTGTTTCTTGCCCCAGATGCCCTCTGGTAAGGCTAAATTTGGATAAATGCAAATAATTCCAAACAGTAGAGAGCAAACAATATAAGAATATATATATATATATATATATATATATATATATATATATATATATATATATATATATACATATATACAAACAAATACACCATAATAGATTCCCCCAGCTAGCTAAAAGAGGGGTAAATACCCTAGGAGTACCACAGAGGGGAAGGAGGGTGGGTAATCCTGACTGCAGATGCATACCTATCAGACATCTACATTTATGGTAGGTACAAAACTGTACTATGTCCTTCAAGGATGCATCTGCAGTCCTAACATATGGGTAGAATACCATAGCCAAACTGGGGGAGGAGGCATTAAGGATAAAGATGGCGTAGTTAAGATCCCTTGCAAAACAGCAGTTGCAAAACCTGCTCGGGATCTAGAATATAAGGGAAGATTATAATGCTTGGCAAATGTATGCACGGAGCTCCAAGTAGCAGCTTCTAAAATGTCTTTGGTAGCCACTCCTCGTAGGAAAGCTGTAGTGGTGGCTGTAGCTCTTGTGGAATGAGGTCTGATATTTTCAGGAGTTGTCTTTCCATGAAAAGAGTAGCAAAATCGAATGCAATTTCCTATCCATTTTGAGATTGTCTGTTTTGAAATTGCTTTTCCTTGCATTCCTGCTGCATATGCTACCAGAAGCTGGTCAGTTTTTCTGCTGGTCTTAGTTCTGTCCAGATAGTAGCGTAATTGTCTGTGCACATCCAAGGTATGTAGTAGTCTTTCCCCCTGTTCTGTGGGTTGGGGAAGAATGTAGGTAAATGAATCGCTTGGTTCAATGATACTCTGGAGACCACTTTTGGCATAAAGGTAGGGTTAGTTCTCAGAGAGACTCTGTCCTGATGGAAGATAAGGAAGGGTTGTACTGCCATTAATGCCTGTAACTCAGATACCCTTCTTGCTGAAGTGATTGCTAGCAGGAAAGCAGTTTTCCAAGACAAGAACTGTAATTCTGCTGTTGCTGCTGGTTCAAAAGGAGGAAGTGTTAACTTTTCCAGCACAAAGTTGAGATCCCATGTAGGTAAAGGTGGTTTCCTTGGAGGTTTTACATTTTTGATTCTTCTCAAGAACTGCCTGAGTAGAGGATGAGAGAAGACAGGAGGATCTATGTTGTATTCTGCTGAAATTGCTGATGCATGAATCTTAATGGAGGAGTAAGACAGGCCATTGTGGAACAGTTCTGCTAAATATTCCAGGATGTGTGCTATGTTTGCCAATGAGACATTTTCTCCCTTTGCTGCACTCCAAATGAGGTATCTTTTCCACTTGGCTGAATAAGTCTTCCTTGTGGAAGGTCTGCGTGCCTCCAGGATAATGTCCTTAACCCTCTGGGATAAACCTGGGTTATTTTGTTTTATGCAATATTCCAAGCAGCTAGCTGCAGTGTTTTCAAGTCTGGATGTAGGATCTTGTAGTTGTCCTGTGTTAGAAGTAAGGGACGTAGAGGTAGAGGCCATGTGTGTGTCCGAGACATGCTTCTCAGTAGCGGGTACCAATGTTGCCTCGGCCAGTCTGGAGCTATCAGGATTACCCTTGGCTGATCCTCTCTGATCTTCAGTAGAACTTTGTACATCAAAGGAAGAGGTGGAAATGCATATGTTGTCAGGTTTTTCCAGCTGAAGGAAAGTGAGTCCACCCTCCAAGCAAGTGGGTGGTATGCTCTTGTGCAGAATTTCTTCAATTGGTGGTTGTGTGGGGAGGCGAACAGGTCTATGTCTGGTAGTCCCCATTTCTTTGTTATGGCTTTGAAGATATCTGGATGCAGCATCCATTCGTGAGCATCCGTGGTAGTTCTGCTTAGGGTGTCTGCTAGAGAATTTTCTTTTCCTGGTACAAATTTGGCCTGAAGTTGGATGTTGAGATTCAGGGCCACATTCCACAGGTCCATTGCCATCCGGCATAAAGGATATGAATGTGTACCTCCCTGTTTGTTGATGTACCACATGACTGTGGTATTGTCGGTCCTTATCAGCAGATGACCCCGTTGAAGGAGTGGTCTGAATGCCTGGATCGCATTTTTCACTGCCAGCATCTCCTTTAGATTTATGTGTAGATTCAGCTGGTCTTGAGTCCATAGGCCTTGAATACACTTGTCCACCATGTGTGCCCCCCATCCTAGGTCTGAGGCGTCCGTGGTGATGGTCTGGCTTGGATGAGGTTTGTGGAAAGGCAAGCCTCTGTTCCACTGACAGGCCTGAGCCCACCACAGGAATTCTTGCTTCAGGCATGGAATTATTGGAATCTGGGCTTCTAGACTGTGCTTGTGTTGAGACCATACATTCCTTGGATACCACTGTAGCTTTCTCATATGTAGCCTGGCATGTGGAACCAATATTATGCATGATGCCATGTAGCCCAGGGCTTGCAGGACTTTCCTTGCAGTAAGCCGAGTTTGTGTTGTTAATGTCATGAAGTAGGCTGGTAGTTGCTTTTGTTTTTCTTCTGTGATAAAAGCCATCTGAGTTGATGTATCCAGTTCTGCACCCAAGAATGTTATCCTTTGGGATGGTACTAGTCTTGACTTTTGCATGTTGACTGTGTATCCCAAGGTTTGCAACAGTTGTATGACATTTTCCAAATCTTTTGTTAATTTTGCCTTGTTGTCCGCTTGCATTAGGCAGTCGTCCAGATATGGGTAAATTTGAATTCCCTGAAGCCTGCAATGAGCAATTACTGATGCCAGGCATTTCGTGAACACTCTGGGCGCAGTAGATAAGCCAAAAGGCAATGCTGAGAATTGATAATGCTCTGATCCTACAAGAAATCTGAGGTGTCTTCTGCAATCTGGTCATATAGGGACGTGCAGGTATGCCTCCTTGAGATCTAGAGTCAACAGCCAAGACTCCTTGCCCAGCATGGGAAGAAGCTGCTGGAAGGTCAGCATTTTGAATTTTGGAACAATGAGGTATGTGTTCAGAGCGGACAAGTCTAGAATAGGTCTCCATTGATTTTCTTTTCTTGGTACAAGGAAAAGCCTGGAGTAAAATCCTTGGCCTTGTTCCATAGGTGGTACCTCTTCTATAGCTCTCATCCTTAGTAAGCTGTTGACTTGTCTTAGAGCGTCTGTTTTTTGGCTTGGAGGTAGGTTTGGCATTCCTCTCTTTTTTGGTAGAGTGTGGAAGTGAAACCTGTAGCCCTTGTCTATTGTTTGTAAAGTCCATTTGTCTCCTGTAATGTAATGCCAGTTGTCGGAGAATAAGGCTAGCTTTCCGCCCAAGGGTGCTTCCAGTTGTTCCCTGGTAGGTGGAACTAGAGCCAAGTCATTGTGTCTGCCCTGTGGAGGTGGTTGTAGTTGAATCTGTGGCAGTATTTCTCTGGTTGGTAGGTTGCCACTGACGTCCCCTGTAGGCACCCCTAGATTGACCTCTGCCTCTGGGCGCCTATTTCTGCCTCTCTGGGCTCTGGAGTTGTCTGGAAAGGACCAATTCTTGAAGGCCAATTTGCTAAACCTCGGAGGTTGGACCTGTAAGAAATCCTTGACTGTTTGGACAGATTTTGCTTTTTCTTCCACCTTCTTTAGAACCGCCTGTGCAGGGGAGCCAAACAAACTTTGTTTCTCCATGGGAGCATCTAGAAGTTTTGACTTAACATGGTCTGGTAAGGATTGTTCTTTTAACCAGGCATGCCTTCGAATCACTGTTCCAGTCATAGCTGATCTAAAGGAAGCCTCCAGTGCATCATAGCCACATTTTAAGGAATGGTTACTGACCTGCTGAGAGTTATGTACCAAATCCTGAAGGGACTTGCGATCTAAAGGTTCAGGAGAAGACAGTTTTTTGTTTATCTGGTCTAACAAAAATTACTGGTACTGAATCATGTGAAATTGACAGTTCAAGGCCCTGGCCGAAAGAGTAGCAGAAGTATAAACCTTTTTACCCCATCTCTCTAATGCTCTAGATTCCCTTTCAGAGGGAAGAGGGTTTTTGGCAGAGGCAGCTGCCACACCTTTAGGGCCCTGTGAAATGGTTTCAGGATCTGCAACAGGAGCCTTATACAAATGGTAATGTGTGTCCGGGACCCTGTAATATCTTGTCTGGTTTGGCAGGGGCCAGAGGAAGAGAATCAGGGGCAGTACAGACATCATTATATGCATCATCAACAACTGCTAGTACTGGCGGAATGGCTAAAGGCCTATGCTGTGGTAAGTGTAAAAAGGTCCTAAAGCCTTTTCCTTGAATCTGAAAAATCCTGGCCCTGCCATTGGAAGTGTTCCCTCATAGCATGCAAAGTTTCACCAAAGGAAAATTCCTCTGGAGGAGAAACGGAAGGAATAGAATCTTCTGCATCAGAATCCTCATAAGGAGAATATGGGCCTTCGTGAGGGTCTGAAATGTCTGAGTCATCCGAGGAGTAATCTGTAGAGACAGGTTCCGGGGGTTCAGTCCTAGGCCTCTTGTCTGGAGGGGGCTGAGAGGCCCTGTCTGGGTGAGGTTGGGATCCCCTGATCAAAGAATGAGATCCTCAGCCAGGCTGAGCATTTGGGAACTAGAGGTAGGCCTATGTGAAGGAGTTTTAGCAGGTAAGGCCTTAGAAGATTTAGTTGCTTTAGCCCTGGCAAAAGCCTTGACAGACATAGAAGCAGGGGGTCTAGTAGCCCCACGTGCAGGGATAGAAATGTCTAAAGGAATAGTGTCCGACAAATCCTGGGTGCCTGCTTCTGTAGCAGTAAATTCAGTAGCAGATTCAGCCATGCTCTGTGAGGCCTCGGCTATCGAAGGCATGCTTTCGGCCGAAGGAAGAACCGGGGGATCGGTTTCAGCCGAAACAGAGACACTCGCGGTTGGCCTAACGGTGGTTTCAGCCGAAACCGCGGGCCGCGAGTGTCGGTCCTTTTCCTTGCGTTTTTTAGCTAATTGAGTAGTCGGAGTCTCCGACGGCATTTTGTATGCAAAAGTGGGACCAAAAAACTCCTCTGCAAACTCCGACCGATGTCTAAGTGTCCGTCGGTTGAAGGAAGCACAGGCTAGACAAGCTGATACGTCGTGGTCTGGGCATAAGCAAGGAAGGCAGTAAGAGTGGAAATCCTTATGAGGTATTTGTTTCCCACAAGTTAAACAATTATTTACTTTGTCTGACATCGGCTGAGGCAAGAAAGAGTCCCCAACGGGGTACTTAGCTTTTTAGAAGCCTTCGGTAGTAGAAATCTCTGGATCTGACCGACCGGCACTTGCGAACAGCTTCTGCTTCGGGCACCACGTGGCAAGAAAGACTGAGGAAAATGGCGTCAGCTGATGCCTTTATACCCAATAAACAGCAGCTATGACGTCGGGTGAAGTGCGACATCAGCCGAGGCCAGACCCAGACTTTGGAATCCGGCCGACCGAAGGGCTGCCTGAGGCAGGACAACCCATATGTTAGGACTGCAGATGCATCCTTGAAGGACATCTGATAATGCAAGTAGCCTGCTTTGAAGCATAGGTATCTTCTGCAAGATTCCCTGACTGGGATATGCAGGTAAGCTTCTTTTAAATCTAGAGTTGCCAACCAGACATCCTTGCCTAGCATAGGAAGTAACTGGTGAAGAGTCAGCATCTTGAATTTTGGAATGACCAGAAAGGTGTTTAGAGTAGACAGGTCCAGAATTGGACGCCACAACTTGACTTTTCTGGGTACCAGGAAAAGCCTAGAATAGAAACCTTGTCCCTTTTACCTCTTCTGGTACTGGTTGAATAGCCCCCATGTTTAAGAGGGAAAGTACTTGTTTCTGAGCCTCTGCCCACTGATTTGGGGGCAGGTCTGGCCACCCGTTTGGTGCTGGCAACATGTGGAAATGAAATCTGTATCCCTGGGACCCTATATTTAAAACCCATTTGTCCTGGGTTATGAGTTCCCAGCTTTTTTGCATGAAGAGCAATCTTTCCCACCAAAGGGGCAGCTAAAATGTAAGTGCTTGGTAATTTTAAAGGAAAGTCATTGAAACTGTTTACCACAGGGGGGTGTCTTGTTATTTCCAGATTTGGAAGTGGAGGCCCCCCAATTGCTTAGTTCTGAGAGTCCCTTGGGACGGAAACCTGGTGCTTTTGGTGAGTCTGGGTTTGGCTTGGATCTGGAAGGAGCTGGAAAGGAACAATTCTTAGTACGCCAGTGCCTACTAAATCTTGGAGGTTGCATTTGTAAGAAATCTTTCACAGTTTGCATAGATTTAGCTTTGTCTTCCATCTTTTTTAGAACTTCTTCAGCCTTATTGCCAAACAGGCAGTCCTGATTTAAATGAGCATCCAACAATTTTGCTTTAATATGATCAGGCAGAGATTGCTCCTTAAGCCAAGCATGCTTTCTAAGCACAGACTCAGTAACAGCAGCCCTGCAAGAGGCCTCTAAAGAATCAAAACCACATTGCAAAGTATGTTTTCCAACTTGTTCAGCTGAATGCAATAAATCCTGTAAATCTATTTTCCACACAGTCAGAAATCAACATTTTCTGTTTAAGCAGTCCCATAATATGCTGCTGATATTTTAGCATATGAAATTGGCAGTTTAAAGCCCTGATTGCCAAGGCTGCAGAAGTATAAACCTTTTTACCCCATCTATCCAGCGTCCTGGAGTCTCTATCAGAAGGGGTAGGATTTTTAGCAGTAGAAGCCTTAATGCCCTTGGGCCCCTGAGAAATGGTTTCTGGGTCTGCAACAGGATATTTGAAAAGGAACTTGTGGGACTCAGGAACCCTGTAGTATCTGTCAGGTTTACTAGGGGCCAGAGACAGGGAATCAGGGGCCATACTGGATTCCAAAAACACATCAACAATGTCTAGTACAGGAGGTATAGCCAAAGGCCTATGCTGAGGTAGAAGGAATTCCCTAAGCCTCTTTTTAGAATCAGAAAAATCCCGACTTTCCTAGTGGAAATGCTCCCTTAAGGTATGTAAAGTTTCCCCAAAAGAAAAGTCCTCTGGGGGGGGGGGGTGGAATCCTCTGCATCAAAATCCTCATAAGTAGGGAAGGACAAATCCAGGTCATTGGAAGAATTAGAAGAAACAGAGTCCTGATCAGAAGTCAAGTTCAGTCCTAGGCCTCTTAAAAGGAGGGGGTTGACTACTCCTGATTAGAGTAATAAGATCTTCAGCCATTTTAATAATGTTTTTTAGGCATAGGGGCCTGAACATGTGGCCTGGGCATCGTTTTTTTAGACAGATTGAGATTTAGGCCTTAGAATAGAAGGTGGAGTCGGTTTAATATGCAAGTCTGTAGGCCTGAATACACCCTCAGAAGCTGGTGCCTGCACAGCGGCTCTGGACCCATCCAAGGAAGAGACATCCGAGGGGTTCCATAGGTGAAGCATCTCGTGGCATACTGGACTCTGAATGGGTCTCAGTAGAGGCCTGTGAGTCAGAAGTAGTGGGTATCAGGGGCTGCAAAAGCACCTCACTGAGTACCGGCGAACTGGCAACTGGCTTAGGAGAATCATCATCGGCAGTTTTGGACCTCGACGGCCTGTCAGTGTCTTCTTTTTCTTTGCGTTTTTTTTTGGAATTCTGGTAGACGGATGGCTAACCAACGTCATTTCAGGATAATTAAACCGAGAACAGAAATATTTAGAGGCAAAAATGTACAGACAACGGATAGTGTGCTGATTAAATAAAGCACAAAACCAAGAGCAAGGTACGTCGTTGTCAGGGCCTAGGCAAGGAATACAGTACAAATGAAAATCTTTATGAGGTATTTGCTTCCCACAAGTAATGCAATTATTAACTTTTACTGACATCGGTAAGGAGCAAGAAAAAGTTTCCCCAATGGGGTAGGTACTTAGCTTTAAGTTGAAGACTTCGGTTCTGAAACTTGAAAACAAAAATTTCAGGAGTCGGCCGACCGGCACATGCGAACTGCTTCTGCTTCAGGCACCGTGCGGCAAGAAAAACTGATGTAATGGCGTCGGCTGCATGTTTTATACCCTTGACGACCTGACGTCATGGAAGAATGGACAGCAACCGACGAGGACCCAAGACTTTGTTAATCAGGCCGACTGAGGGTAAC